>NC_033798.1:22243936-22343646 GCF_001876935.1 Asparagus officinalis | reverse complement strand
TAACGGGCTCCTGGTCTTCCACACGAACCCCTAAGTGGGTGGTTCCAAGAATCAATTTGTTAGGAGGGTGCGTGCGACCCCCAGTCTGAAAAGTAGTTCAGGAATTATTTAGCAAACCCAATCGTTCCTTAATAGGAGCTTTGCCTCAATCTTCAGGTAGAGGACCAAGGCGATCTTTCTGCGTAATTCTGGACTTTGAGAGATCCATGCTACCGTAGGGCTTCACCGGAGGTGCGGGAGCATAAGGAGCGAGATCTAAAATTGACGAAGACTGGGAATCAGCCTTGGAGCTGGAATTGAGTGAGAGACATGACTGGTGTCTCTTGTCAGGTAGAGGAACCTTAGCTGTTTTCGGTGTAGTTGTAGGCACTGTTTTGACCTTCGGCACCCAAACCTACTTAGATCTTGGTGGCTCTTTAACCACCTCTTCTTTTTATAACTCCTATGCCTTTTGCACAAGGATCCGAGCATGCACAAGAAGTGCGTGTTGCTTCTGGATGTACTCCTCGAGAGTAGAACAGGTTCGTTTGACACAAACACATTTGTTAGTCGGTGGTTGGGAGGAGGATCTCGATGCTTTTTGTGGTGATGGCTTAGCCACTTGGCACTTTCTAAACTCTAGATCTACTTGGTAGTAGAATCCATCCACTGCTCTAAAGACTTGGTGAATTGTCAGGCAAGACGTTGGTGGCGCCTTTGACGAGCCCTCTTTGTCAGCACGAGTGCGCTTTCAGCAAACAACTCCTTGACTTTTGAGGAGTTGCGGCGAGCACCAGATCCGGTTTCTTTTTATGATGGGGAGTAGTCTTCAATAGCACTTGGGTGAAGATTGTCACCCTGAGTCCTCAGATCAGAAGACCAACGAACCTTCTTGAGGGAAGTGGTCTTCCTGTGCTTGTAAGGAGAGGAAGATCTGGAGGAGGAGGAGAAGATGTACTCCTCAAACTTCTGTTGGTCAGACTCGTATTCGACCTCTTCATCCACAGTGATCTTGATCAGTGGCTACGGTATTGTGGTCGCCAGCGTGTTCGCGTCGAAAGTTTATTTTTTCATTGCAGGACTCATTACAACTTCATTTATTACAATAAGTTCAAAAAAAGAAAGACTTTTATAAGTCTCCTTACATAATAAAAATAAAAAGATTACAATTTTCTTGAGAACACACGCAGAGAGATCATTTATTGGTCTTTTGCTTGCGCTGGATCATTGTCGGTGTCGGAGTTTATCTGTGGACCACTAACTAATCAGATCCGAATAAAGATTTTGTTGCCTCTCAAAGGAGACAAAAAATTAAAGTGACTATCTTGGCAATAGTTGTTAGCCCTTATGTTTTGATGATGTTTTACAACCACCATTATCGGTACTAATTGCTTATTAAGTGCAAATGTAGTGAATTCATATATCAAGCATGTTAGTGCCATAAATGGAGGATTGGATGGAATATGCACTACAACGATGATATCCAAAGGAGGAGGAGGCATAGTGGTGAAGCAACGTTATTTCAAGAACAACAAATTCAAATAGAAGCTTCATCCAACTCAAGCTATATCAAGACTCAAGAAATACATTCTATATGAGGATATTAGCTAGTTTTTATTTTTCTCTCTAGTGCTAGAATATAGGCAAAGAGTTATTGATTTCACTTGAAGCTATTGGGATATCACACACATGTTTTCATACTTATGTTTGTAGGCAAAGAGTTATTGATTTCACTTGAAGCTATTGGGATATCACACACATGTTTTCATACTTATGTTTTTAAGCGTTTTTCGAAGCTATTGGGATATCACACACATGTTTTCATACTTATGTTTTTAAGCGTTTTTCATAAAATACTATTCTTCATAAGTATGAGGACCTATCAGCAAAATTCTTTTTCTAAACAGTTTGTTTTTTGTATTAAAAATATTTTACAAAGTTTCGTAATTTTTAGAGGTCAAATAAATATTTTACAAATATTTTAAACTGAGTCAAAATATTTTTTTTGAATGTATCAGTATGCGATCGACCGCACCGGTTGACCGCACCTGAGTTCATTTGTTAGTGGGCAGCAGAGAGTTTTTCGGTCGACCGCCGTGATCGATCGAGAGCTCGAGACTTCCCACGGTCGACTGCACCGGTCGATCGAAGAAGTCTCTGCTCGTTTTCTTAGTTTTGGATCTGGATCACGGTCGACCGTGAATTTTTTTGGTCGACCACCAAGTATTTTCAAACGGTAATCTTTATTACTTTTCGGCGTCGCTCAGTACAGATTTCAACGACGATTGTTTCTAGATTTTGGGGGATTAAGGGTATGGGTTTAAACAGTTGGTTTCTTCTATTTAAACTCAACCTCTTCTTCTTCCTCAGTGTCCCAGCTTTTGCAAAAACCAGAGACGTTGTTTTTACTGAGCAAAATTTTCAAACCTGTTCTTTCTGAGATTTTGTGTGTTTCACTTCCTAGCTTTAGTGTGCTCTTTCTCTTTGCCATAGGAACGTTGTAAAAAGAGAGTCTTACACCATTTCTACTATCTTGAGAGTGTGATCTTGTGTAGATCAATTGTGAGGGAGTGTGATCTAGAGAGATCAACTGTGTAGTGTGAGATCGTGAGTGGATCGCTGTGTAGACGAAGTTCCGGCTTTCAAACCGGTTTGTGTAGTGGATTTCTCCTCGAGAGTGAGGAGAGGGAACGTAGGTCAGCGGACCGAATCTTGTTAACACATCGCGCGTCACAGGATAACAATTCGTAACCCTATCTCTTCTATTTTGATTGCATTAGAATATTGTGGTTTGCTTGTCTTAATTTTATTATATAATTATAGCCTCTTGACCCTAATCACCCCCCCTCTAGGGTCCAAAAATTGGTATCAGAGCTTAGTCTCCATATTAGTTTTTGGTTTAATCACCTTAGAGAAAAGATCTTATGGAGGCTTCAATGAATGTGCATATGTTAGAAGGACAATCCACCATGTGGGCATATAAAATTACTTATAGGTCCCTTAACTCAGCTCGGCACAAACCGACAAACCAACGAGGCAACGAGATTGACTAATCGCACGCAAGCAACGGAATACGTCCATTCGCGTGCGGGATCAAGCCAAGTGTTCGAAGAGTCAACGAGTCATCCAACCAAGGGCATACTCGGACGAATCTCGAAAGGGTGCCTATAAATAGGCCACTTGGTTCATTTGTTCAAGGGTTGGAAATTTTGGAGGCGAAGCTCTGCCGGATTCAAGACTCGAAACTTAAAAAAGATTGGAGCTTTGGGACTTCGGGGACTCACTCTTCCAGATCTGGTGCTCAGCGATCGTCAACGCCAAAAAAGGCAGGTGTTCGAGAGGACCGGATCTCAGATCTACGCAGACGTACTCCGGATCTAAGCTTGGTCTTAGATCCCGAGACTTGGACGATTGTTTCCTTGGTGAATCAATCCTCCCCAGCTATTATTTCCTTCGTGGAGTAATACCCGTCGTACTGCTTAGATCTGATCGGATCTAGATCTCGCGGTGGTCCACGGATAAACCCCGGCGCAAGCAAAGAACCCACACAAGCAAGAGACCGCAAAACAGGATCTTGCGATTCGTTCGACAAATAAGGAGAAAGTTGTAATTTTCTTTATTTCTTGTGTTATTTGATTTTCGTTGTAACCGGATCTAAAAAAGGACCGGATCTTTGTAATCGATAAACTATTACAAGAATTTGCAATGGAATCAATGATGAAGAAAACAACGATTTTCACCGCGAACAATCTTGCGACCACAGTGGGAGCCACCGATCTCGCTGCCGAGATCGATGCGTCACAGCCGCGGATTCCGATCCCGGTCGAGGAGGAGGTCGAGTATGAGTTCGACCAAGCCAAGTTCGAGGAGTACGTGTCCTCGTCCGGATCTACCTCCCCCCGCAAGTCCAAGAAATCCCAGAAGTTCTCCTCCAGGAGAAAGGTTCGTTGGTATGAAGAAGTCGAAGCCACCAACGAAGATCTCACCCCGTTTGATGCCAAAGTTGCATCGGGTGAGATTCCTCCAGTTTCCAACCAGGTCAGATCTGCTCTGGCCAACTCTTCTGCCACAGAGGGCGTGGTAGCTCTCTCGAAGAGAGCCCGCCAAAGGCAACGTCAACGCCTTGCGAAACGATTCGCAAAGGCCATGGAGTCAGTTGACGGGATCCGCTACAACGTGGATCTGAAGAACAAAAGAGGCAAGCAGCCTCAACAATCAACGAATGGTGGTTCCTCCAAGCCGCCAACAATAGAATGGGTCCGTGTCAAACGGAACCGATCTACGCTGGAGGAGCGCATTCGCAAGCGCCGCGCACTATCAGCGCAGGCACGGGCTCAAGCTGAAGAAGCCCGTAGAAAGCTGCGGAAAGAGGTAGCCAAGAAGCCGCCACCAACTCGCAAAGTTTGGAGGCCGAAGTCTGAAGCGGCGGTTCAGACCAAAAAGCAGCAACTGCAGCCCCTGACAGTTCAACCTCCGGCGAAAACATGCTGGGGGTCGCCCCAAGCGCACTACTTTGCGCATTGAAGTTCAGGAGCCCGCTGAGAATTCACGCCCAAAAAGGCATGTCTCAAGGCGCGTGACTCTTGAAAGTCCAAGGAAGGCAATTCTCCCTCAGAAGGAAACGTTATCATCTGATGATGATTACGTTATACCTGAGAAATCGTGCCAACACACGATAGGTTGCTCTGACTTTCAAACGGACGAGCTGTACTATCATGCTGGGGGTACGAGCAAAGCCAGAAAGAGGAGTCCTCGAAGGCTAGAAACTCAGTGCCCTTGTTCAAAGCTCATTCGGGCGGTACTGTCTCAATGCAACTGCATCAAGGTAGTCCCCGAGAGAATTTCAGTGTTCGAAAGGCTCGGCACCGAAACGCCAAAACCAAGGTATAGGCGTTTCCGGCAAAGAAGAACGGTGGTTAAAGACGGAGAATTTCCGAGGGTCACCGCCAACATGACCAGCAAAGAGACATCGACACAGATTGATCTCAAATCGTTTCTGGAAGCGTCCCGGCGTGTAACCCGTCTGCAGTCCGGAGCCATCGCACGAGGAACTTATGGTAGGGTTCGGACAAGATTGCCTTCGGAAGATGAAGAATCGGATTCCTGCTCTGCTGTCGCATCGGACAATACAGTGTCCAGCGAAGGACAACCCCGCGAGTCATTTATGATAAGCGCGGAAGAAATGGCCAAGATGCTTGAAGACGCTTTGGCTAAGCAGAAAGAAAGTTTCAAATTCGAGATGGAGATGGCCATGCAGCAGATGAGAGAGATGCATGAGCAGCAAATCCAGGCATTCAGGAACCAGCAAGGTGAATCGAACCGCCGTAACCAGGTTGTTCAGGAAGAACAGCACACGGATAGGGATGAAGCTCACAATGCCAATAACCCTCCTGTCAATACAGGGGGTGGTAACGAGGATGCCAACGAAGATACAAGTGAAGACTTGAAGATCAAAGATCTCGAGAGCAAAATCAACACATTGATCTCCGCTCAAGAGACGAAGAAAACAGGCATTCCCTGTCCATACCCACGAGAATGGGAATCAATCCCCTATCCGGCGAAGTTCAGTCTGATTAACTTTATGCCGTTTGATGGGAAGGGTTCCCCCACTCAGCATTTGATTTATTTCAAATCGCACCTGGGTATTATTTCCGGCAATGAGCCTCTGATGGTACGGTCGTTCGTCGGCACTCTTCGCGGAGCGGCTTTCGATTGGTATCGCCGCCTCAAGCCAGGCAGCGTAAATAGTTGGAACGACATAGAGATCAAGTTCCTTGCCAATTTCTTCGACGACGACACCGAGGTATCTATCGGATCGTTGCTCGATGAGAAGCAGAAGGACGGGGAGTTAGTTTCCTCGCTAACTTCTTCGACGACGACACCGAGATATCTATCGGATCATTGCTCGATGAGAAGCAGAAGGACGGGGAGTTAGTCGACACCTTCGTCAAAAGGTTCCGGAACAAAGCGATGAATTGCTGGGACCCGATCACCGAGGAATTCATTCTCCAAACCTGCCATAATAATCTGTCCTTAGACGTATTAGAAGCAATGGGGACAGCACCGTCTGATACTTGGAAGGATCTGAAGGTTCGAGGGGAGCAGGCTGAGCGATTCCTTAGAAGGAAGAAGGCCGAGAGGAACCAACCGACGGTTGATCCGCCGAACTCAAACTTCGCCTCTCGTGGTAAGGGCAAGGCACCTGCAGCTGCTGGTGGTGCTAATCAAGCGTCACAACAGCAATCTCGAAGGCAGCGAAAGACTTCGGGTCCGAGACTCCAAAAAGAGTACTCTTTCAAGGACGAAGACGTTCCAGCCATCTTCGAATCCCTCCTTGAAGGTAACAAGATCAAGCTACCACCTATCACAAATCAGGAGGAAGCTGACAACACTACGGACCCAAAGTACTGTGCATACCACAGGAGGGTCGTTCATCCCACCAAGGATTGCTTTGCTCTCAAGAATAGCATTCAGACCTTGGTTGAAGCTGGCGTCATAACGCTGAGGTAAGCCAATTGAGAATGGCAAACTCCGACCGGTATAAGAGTATAAACTGCTTCCTGACACTCCAAAGAGTATACGAGTATAAACTGTTTCTCAATCCTCCGACCGGTATAAGAGGTTAAACTACTCCCCGATACTCCAATAGGTATATGAGTCTAAACTGTTTCCCCACTTTTTACGGGAAGTTCCTGGAAAATATTAAGCTAATGTTCTTAAGGATAACCCGGTTAGGTAACTGATAATAATGTCCGAACCAGTTCCGCAGACGAAACTGGGGGTGGACGATTTATGTAACGGGAAGTTCCCAAAACCACAGCAATGTAATGAATAAGAACTCCCATTCAAATTCTCACCGTGTCTGTGCACTCAACACTCTCTCTGTTAGAGTCTGGACGTAAAGTTCCCAATTGGTCAAACCTTCTTACAGTTAGGACCACAGTCAAAATCCCCTCTCGATTCTCCCAATGAACGAGAGGTCCACAAATCAAGCGATCAAACCTTCCTACAGTTAGGATCGTCTTAAACCTTCCATTCGGTCAAACCTTTCTACAGTTAGGACCAAAACCAAAATCCCCTCTCGATTCCTCCAATGAACGAGAGGTCCACTTTCAAATCGAGTGATCAAACCTTCCAACAGTTAGGGTCACCTCAAACTCCTGTTTGGCCAAACCTTCCTACAGTTAGGGTCAAAACCATAATTCACTCTCGATAAACGAGAAATTCATCTTTAGTTCGGTAATCAAACCTTCCGACAGTTAGGGTTATCCGAATCTTTTCGATTCTCGGAGTGGAGATCCCACTCTCAGTTTCACCTTTCCGGATTCTGGGGGTGGAGATCCCACCTCGAGTCTCCTTTCCAATTGAAGAGAGAATATAAAATTCTTCTTCTTCATTTTCGGGAGATAGAATATAAAATTATCTCGGGGTGGAGATTCCACTCTTGGTTTCACCCTTCCGGATTCTGGGGGTGGAGATCCCACCTCGAGTTTCCTTTCCAGCTGAAGATAGAATATAAAATTCTTCTTTTCAAGCACCGGGAGATAGAATATAAAATTCTTCCTCTCCCATTTCGGGTTCGTCTTTGCCCCAAGAGAAGACACCACCTTTTTCAAATCCCAAAATCTGTGCCTCACAGGTACAGGGAATTTTATCCCGAATCCTAAGTAGGGATAAGTCAACGCCTAACACGCGTTGCCGGTTTAGTCTTTCACCGATTGAAGAAGACACCAGAATTCCAGTCTGGGGAATTTCATCCCGAAGCCTAAGAAGGGATGAGTCAGATTCTTAACCGTTGAAAAGAACACTCGCCCGCATATTCAACATTGCGGCAGGCTGTTATTAATAACACCAAAATCCATGCCTTACACGCATGGGGAATTTCATCCTGAATCCTAAGAAAGGATATGCCGACGCCTAACACGCGTCGCCGGTTTAGTCTTTCCCCGTAAGAAAAAGACACCAGAGTTCGATTCTGGGGTATTTTATCCCGAAGCCTAAGGAGGGATAAGTCAGCGTCTAATACACGTTGCCGGGTAGCCTATTCCCGTAACAATGGCGAAGCCTATGTATTCAACATCATAGCACAAAGTCTCAGAGAATTCACTCTCTTAGCACAACGTTACATGCGGAACGGATTTAGACAATCCGCATGCTAGCCCGACTCAAACGGTAGTCGGTAAAGGCTAATCAAATCCGTTGAAGGCTGGGGGTTAGCCAAAAACCCTAAAGTCAACGCCTAACACGCGTCGCCGGGTAGTCTATTCCCGTGAGAAAGACGAAGTCTACGTATTCAATATCGTAGCACTAAAAGGGTTAACTCTTTTAGCTTAACGTCACATGCGGAACGGACTTGAACAATCCGCATGCTAGCCCGACTCAAACGGTAGTCGGTAAAGGCGCATCAAACCCGTTGATGGCTGAGGATTTGCCAAAAATCCTATAAATACGAGAGTCACTGACGCATCAGCTTCATTAGTTGGTCTCGTGACTTGAGCATCCAGCGACATTCAAAACCCTAAGGTTAACGCCGGACAACGCGTAACCCTAGGTCAACGCCAGTCAACGCGTTGCGAGCAAAAAGTTCAACGTACGACGTTCGAAACCCTAGGGTCAACGCCGGTCAACGCATAACCCTAGGTCAACGCCAGTCAACGCGTTGCGAGCAAAAATTCAACGTACGACGTTCAAAACCCTAAGGTCAACGCCGGACAACGCGTAACCCTAGGTCAACGCCAGTCAACGCGTTGCGAGCAAAAATTCAACGTACGACGTTCAAAACCCTAAGGTCAACGCCGGACAACGCGTGACCCTAGGTCAACGCCTATCAATATGTTGTAATAAAAGAACTAATACTCCGAAAAGTATACGAGTATAAACTGCTTCTTAATACTCCGAAAAGTATACGAGTATAAACTGCTTCTTAATACTCCGAAAAGTATACGAGTATAAACTGCTTCTTAATACTCCGAAAAGTATACGAGTATAAACTGCTTCTTAATACTCCGAAAAGTATACGAGTATAAACTGCTTCTTAATACTCCGAAAAGTATACGAGTATAAACTGCTTCTTAATACTCCAATAAGGTATATGAGTATAAACTATTCCCTATTTTTGGTTGAGAAGTTCCTGGAGAATATTCTTCTAAATATTCTTAAGGATAACTCAACGACACTACGCCGGACAACGCGTCGCAAACAAAGACTCAACGTCAACATTCGAGAGTCAGTTCTATGTTGAACCAACAAACATGAGCTAAAGATCATAAAATCAGGAATCGACTTCAAATTCGAAATTCCAACGACGGTCAGACAATAAATGCAGCACCGAAAACCTTACAGACATTCGACAAAGCACCGAATAGCCTGAAGGATTGAAGGAATCAAGAACACAAGTCATTCCAAGGTCCCATTACACCGACTGAAGGTGGGGACAATCATATCCAAAGTATTACAGACTCTTCTATAAAAGAACGAGACTGAAATACTTTGGAGGGGGTATCTGTAGGCATATAAAATTGCTTATAGGTCCCCTAGCATAGCTCGACTCGAAACTTAAAAAAGATTAGAGCTTTGGGACTTCGGGGACTCACTCTTCCAGATCTGGTGCTCAGCAATCGTCAACGCCAAAAAAGGCAGGTGTTCGAGAGGACCGGATCTCAGATCTACGCAGACGTACTCCGGATCTAAGCTTGGTCTTAGATCCTGAGACTTGGACGATTGTTTCCTTGGTGAATCAATCCTCCCCGGCTATTATTTCCTTTGAAAGGTAGGTGTTCGAGAGGACCGGATCTCAGATCTACGCAGACGTACTCCGGATCTAAGCTTGGTCTTAGATCCTGAGACTTGGACGATTGTTTCCTTGGTGAATCAATCCTCCCCGGCTATTATTTCCTTTGTGGAATAATACCCGTCGTACTGCTTAGATCTGATCGGATCTAGATCTCGCGGTGGTCCACGGATAAACCCCGGCGCAAGCAAAGAACCCACACAAGCAAGAGACCGCAAAACAGGATCTTGCGATTCGTTCGACAAATAAGGAGAAAGTTGTAATTTTCTTTATTTCTTGTGTTATTTGATTTTCGTTGTAACCGGATCTAAAAAAGGACCGGATCTTTGTAATCGATAAACTATTACAAGAATTTGCAATGGAATCAATGATGAAGAAAACAACGATTTTCACCGCGAACACACCACTAGACCACCTCTCTTCATCGGGAGTAATTTTGCATATTGGAAGGCTAGGATGAGAATTTACCTTCGTTACATTGATCTTGTCATCCTAGAGCTCATAGAAAAGAAATATGTAGAGAAGTCCAAAGTCGGGAACATGACCGATGGAGAAAGGCACCAAGCCAATCTCAATGTTAAGGCTATGAATGCCTTAATTTGTGGTCTTTCCCCCAACGAGTATAATAAAGTTTCCACATGTGCAACCGCATACGAAATATGGGTGAAATTGTGTATTACACACGAAGGAACCCCCCAAGTTAAGGAATCCAAGATTAGTGGACGTATGCATGAATATGAGTTATTTCAAATGTTTCCAAATGAATCAATTGATGCTATGTTTTCTCGCTTCACTAACATTATCAATGAATTGCATGGTCTTGACAAGAAATTGACTATTCAAGAGATGAACTATAAGATTCTTCGTTCATTGACTCCGATGTGGGATATTCAAGAGATGAACTATAAGATTCTTCGTTCATTGACTCCGATGTGGGAACCCAAGGCGACGGCGATACAAGAAGCTCATGACCTTACCACTTTACCTCTCGATGGCCTTATCAGAAAGCTCAAGGTCCATGAGAAGAAGCTCAAGGGGAAGGAGAAGGAGGAAGTACCCTCACGAGAAGCTAAGGAACCATCACCAAAATTAAAGACCATAGCTCTCAAAGGAGCTAGTGATTACTCCTCTCCGTCATCGGATAGTACTCATAAAAATGAACAAGAAATTTAACCCACGATCTAACAACAAATTTCCTTCTCGTGTAGGAAAATGCTTTGAATGCAATGAACCGGAATATATCGCTAAGGATTGCCCCAAGCTCAAGGAGAAGTACATGAAGTACAAGAAGAAGAAGGCTATGTATGTCGGATGGGAAGAATCTGAACCAAGTGATTCGGATAGCAATGAAGAATGAGCCAAACTTTCTCTTCATGACCCCAACATTTGTTTCATGGCCCATGAACAAGAGGTAATATCCGAGACCGAAAGTGAATCTTTCTACATGCAATGTGACATAGCTACGGCTCTAGAAGAATTAAACTTTGAATTTAAGAGAATGTCAAAAGAATACTCTTCTTTTAAAAAATTGCATGCTTCTTGTGATATTAAGCTAGAACAATTAACAACCTCTCTTGCACTAAAAGATAAATTGCTAGGAGATCTCGATTTCGAGAATAAGCAATTAAGATCAAAGATTGAAAGACTAGAAATTAAGAGTGGTAGGACTAGACCCACTCATGCTTATGATAATTATAATCATCATGGTAGAAATAGATTTTATAGATCTCATGCTCATACACACAAGAGAAATTTTGTGTGCACATATTGTATGAAACATGGACACATTTCTACTCATTGTAGGATTAAAGACAACCATGATTTTTATGGAATGATATGGGTACCAAAAGGTACCAAGACTACTAACCACCAAGGACCCAAGACTTGGGTACCTAAAGCTACTACATCTTCATCTTCATCTCTTGTAGGGAACATCACGGCAACGACGTAAGGAGATGTGGTACCTTGATAGTGGTTGCTCACATCATATGACGGGCAACAAAGAGTTATTTGCAACCCTATCAAGGATTGAAGGAGGTAGCGTCTCCTTCGGTGGTGGTGAGAAAGGTAAAATCATTGGTGTTGGTTCTATTGGTAAGAAACCCTCACCCGTTATAGAACATGTTTATTTGGTAAATGGTTTGAATCATAATCTTCTTAGCATTAGTCAATTGAGTGATAAAGGTTTTGATATTTCCTTTAAACCGGATAAATACATCATTAGTATGAATGAAAAAATTGTTTTTATTGCTAATCACAAATCTAATGTATACATTTTTGAGATGAATGAACTAGTGAATCAAGATGTGAAGTGCCTTGCGGTAATTGATGAAAATCCTTGGATTTGGCATAAGAGACTTGGACATGCAAATATGGAATTGACATCAAAATTATCTAAGAGAAATCTTGTAAAAGGGTTACCTAGCTTGCACTTCATCAAAGATACCATATGTAAGGATTGTGCCAAAGGTAAACAAACAAAATTTTCCTTCAAATCCATCAATGAGGTATCGACTTCTAAACCTTCGCAATTGCTTCATCTTGATTTGTTTGGTCCTATGCGTGTTACCTCTCTTGGAGGCAAACACTATGTATTATGTAATCAGGTTGCCGTGAACTGGTGTGTAGGTGAATGACAAAGGGAAAATAGGTAATAGAGAGTTCAAGGCTAAAGAGGTAGAAGAAAAAAATATTGAATACACAGTTTACACGGCTAGGCCGTGTCCACCAACATAGCCGTGTAGCAGTCGGGACAGTCTTCATCTCAGTGAAAATTAGAAGTGATCATGGAGGTGAATTTCAAAATGAATTTTTCTATGATTTTTGTGCTCATCATGCTATAACTCACATGTTTTCCGCTCCTAGAACACCACATCAAAATGGTATTGTTGAATGGAAAAATCGCACCATACAAGACATGGCACGCACTATGCTAAATTCATTTGATTTGCCAAAATATTTTTGGGCGGAAGCCGTCAATATGGCTTGCCATGTTTTAAATCGTGTTTTGATTAGACCAAAGCTTAAGAAAACTCCTTATGAACTTTTTTATGGAAAAACTCATTTTATTGGTTATTTTCGTATCTTTGGTTGCAAATGTTTTATTTTAAATACAAAAGACCACCATGATAAATTTGATTCCAAAATTGGTGTTGGTATTTTCTTAGGTTATGCACCTCGAAATAAGGCTTATAGGGTCTTCAATAAACGAAGTCTCGTTGTTGAAGAATCTATAAACGTTACTTTTGATGAAACTAATGTTGGTTCTCAAGTTGTTTTACCTAGGAAAGATGATGGTGATGATGTTGAAGGAGGATTGGACTTTTTACAAATCAATGATACTCCCTCTATAGAAGAACAAAAGGATGTGAATAGCTCCAATGCTCATGAACAAGTTGAACTTCCTAAAGCTTGGAAATTCGCATCAAACCATCCAAAGGAACAAATAATTGGGTGCCCTTCACAATGAGTTGTTACTCGCTCAAAAGCTTTGAGTTAGTGTGGTAATTGTAGGCGTATAAAATTGCCTATAGGTCCCTTAACACAGCTCGGCACGGTGATTCGACAAATCAACGAACCATCTAGTGACGTATCTAAACACGATGGTTAGTCCACAACACTGAAGCCAAGTGACACGCGACGAAGCGGATTAACGAGGCGATGAGGCTAACGAACCGCACTGAAACAATGGAATACATCCACTCGCATGCGGAATCAAGCTAACGGTTCGGTGAGTCAACGAGTCATCCAACCATAGAACGGATTCGAACTCAAACACCGAAGCGGGTTTACTGCCAAATCAGGATTCAGATCAACAAATCAGAGTCCAAATCAACAGTGAAACCGAAAAAACGTCGAAAACCAACATTTGGAGGACTCGGCCAAAACCGAGCCACCAAACCCACCAAGGTGGCCGGCCACCTGTGCCAAGGCACAGATCTGAGTACCTATAAATAGGCTAGGGGGGCTCATTGTTGAGGGTTGGAATTTTCAGAGCCGAAACTCTGCCGGATTGAGAATTGTACTTGAACTTTTGAAGCTTTGAAGACTCGACTTCCAGATCTGGTTCTTAGCGATCATCCACGCCAAATAAGGCAGGAGTTCGAGAGAGATCAGATCTGAGATCTACACGATTTCACTCCGGATCAAAACTTGGTTTTTGATCCCGAGAAGGCTATTATTTCCTTGGTGAAATAGTACCCTCGGCTGTTATTTCCTTCGTGAGATAACACCCGCTATACCGTTTAGATCCGACCGGATCAAGATCGCGCGGTGGTCCACGGATTAACCCCGGCGCAAGTAGTGAACCCACAAAAGCGAGAGACCGCAAAACAGGATCTCGTGATTCGTTCGACAAATAAGGAAAGTTGTAAGACCACAGTGGGAGCCGCCGATCTCGCTGCCGAGATCGGAGCGTTGCAGCCGCGGATCTCAATCCCGGTCGTGGAGGAGGTCGAATACGAGTTCGACCAGCAGAAGTTTGAGGAGTATCTGTCATCCTCGTCCGGATCGACCTCCCCCCGCAAGTCCAAGAAGTTCTCCTCCAGGAGAAAAATTCGTTGGTATGAAGACGTTGAAAACACCAACGAAGATCTCGCCCCGTTTGATGCCAAAGCCGCATCGGGTGAGATTCCTCCAATTCCCAACCAGGTCGGAGCTGCTCTGGCCAACCCTTCTGCCGCAGAGGGCGTGGTGACTCTCTCGAAGAGAGCCCGCCAAAGGCAACGTCATAGCCTTGCGAAACAATTCGCAAAGGCCATGGAGTCCGTTGACGGGATCCGCTACAACGCGGATCTGAAGAACAAAAGAGGCAAGCAGCCTCAACAATCAATGAATGGTGGTTCCTCCAAGCCACCAACAATAGAATGGGTCCGTGTCAAACGGAACCGATCAACGCTGGAGGAGCGCATTCGCAAGCGCCGCGCACTATCAGCGCAGGCACGGGCTCAAGCTGAAGAAGCCCGTAGGAAGTTGCAGAAAGAGGTGGCCAAGAAGCCGCCATCAACCAGCAAAGTTTGGAGGCCGAAGTCTGAAGCGGCGGTTCAGACCAAAGAGCGTCAACTGCAGCCGTCGAAAGTTCAACTTCCGACGAATCAATCCAAACCGCCGATGATTTCCAGAACTGTTCCGGGAGATCCCGTGGGACCATCCCAGAAAAGGAAGTCGGTTTTGGAGCACCTCGGTCCACTTCCCAAGGAACGAGGCAAAGCTCTAGTCCAGGAACGTTTGGGGCCAATGAAGAAGTCCCGAACGAATCAACATTCTGGGGGTCGCCGCAACCCTCAACATGACAAAGAAATCATGGCACCCAAGCGCACTACCTTGCATTGAAGTCCAGGAGCCCGTTGAGAATTCACGCCCACAATGGCGCGTTTCGAGGCGCGTGACTCTCGAAAGTCCGAAGAAGGTAATTCGCTCTAAGAAGGAAACGTTATCGTCTGATGATGATTACGTTATACCTGAGAAATCGTGCCAACACACGATAGGTTGCTCCGACTTTCAAACGGAAGAGCTGTACTATCGTGCTGGGGGTACGAGCAAAGCCAGAAAGAGAAGTCCTCGAAGGCTAGAAACTCAGTGCCGTTGTTCAAAGCTCATTCGGGCGGTACTGTCTGAGTGCAATTGCATCAAGGCAGTCCCCGAGAGAGTTTCGGTGTTCGAAAGACTTAGTACCAAAACGCCAAAACCAAGGCCTAGGCGTTTTCGACGAAGAAGAACGGCGGTTGAAGATGGAGAATTTCTGAGGGTCACCACTAACATGACCAGCAAAAGGACATCGACACAGGGTAATCCCGAGTCGATTCCGGAAGCACCCCGGTGTGTAACCCGTCTGCAGTCTGGAGCCATCATACGAGGAACTTACGGTAGGGTTCGGACAAGAACACCTTCAGAAGATGAAGAATCGGATGCCTGCTCTGCGGTCGCATCGGATAATACAGTGTCCAGCGAAGGACAACCCCGCGAGTCATTTATGATAAGCGCGGAACAAGTGGCCAAGATGCTCAAGAGAGCTTCAAGCTCGAAATGCAGATGGCCATGCAGAATATGAGAGAAATGCATGAGCAACAAATCCAGGCACTGACGAACCTGCAAGGCAACCAAACCCGCCGTAATCAAGTTGTTCAGGAAGTTGAGCATACGGATGCGGATGAAGCTCGCAACGCCAATAACCCTCCCGTTAATGCAGGGGGTGGCAATGAGGATGCTAGTCACAACACCACGCTTCCACCTCAGAATCGTGCTGACGAAAACTCGGGTGAAAGTCTGAAAATCAAAAATCTCGAGAGCAAAATCAATACGTTGATTTTCACTCAAGAGATAAAGAAGACTGTCATTCCTTGTCCATACCCGAGAGAATAGGAATCAATCCCGTATCTGGCGAAGTTCAACTTAATCAACTTCACGCCGTTTGATGGGAAGGGCTCACCCACTCAGCATGTGATTTACTTCAAATCACATCTGGGGGTCATCTCTGGCAATGAGCCTCTGATGGTACGGTCCTTCGTTGGCACTCTTCGCGGAGCCGCCTTCGATTGGTATCGCCACCTTAAGCCAGGTAGCGTGAATAGCTGGGACGATATGGAGACTAAGTTCCTCACCAACTTCTTCGACGACGACACAGAGATATCTATTGGATCGTTGCTGGACGAGAAACAGAAAGACGGGGAGTTAGTCGACACCTTCGTCAAAAGGTTCCGGGACCCGATCACTGAAGAGTTCATTCTCCAGACCTGCCACAACAATCTTTCGTTGGACGTGTTGGAAGCAATGGGGACAGCACCGTCCAAAACGTGGAAGGATCTGAAGGTCCGAGGGGAGCAAGCTGAGCGATTCCTCCGAAGGAAGAAAGCCGAGAGGGGTCAATCAACAACTAAGCCTCCGAATTCTAACTTCGCCTCCCGGGGTAAGGGCAAGACACCTGCAGCGGCTGTTGATGCTAATCAAACGTCGCAACAGCAATCCCGGAGACAGCAGAAGACTTCGGATCAGAGGCCTCAAAAAGAGTACTCCTTCAAAGACGAAGATGTTCCAGCCATCTTCGAATCACTCCTTAAAAAATAACAAGATCAAGCTGCCACCGATCACGAATCAGGAGGAAGCTGACAATACTACGGATCCGAAGTACTGCGCATACCACAGGAGGATCCTTCATCCCACCAAGGCCTGCTTTACTTTAAAGAATAGTATCCAGACCTTGGTTGAAGCAGGCGTCATAACGCTAGAGTAGGCCAGTTAAGAACGGCACCACTCCGATAAGTATAAGAGTATAAACTGCTTCTTAAGACTCCGAAGAGTATATGAGTATAAACTGCTTCTCAATCCTCCGACCGGTATAAGAGGTTAAACTGCTCCCTGATACTCCAATAGGTATATGAGTCTAAACTATTTCCTTTCTTCCACGGGAAGTTCCTGGAGAGTGCCATGCGTGGTATTCTTAAGGATAACCCGATCATGCAACCGATACGATGATAAACCCAGTTTCGCAAGAAAAGCTGGGGGTGGATAATTCATGTAACGGGAAGTTCCTGAAAGAATGTTACATGTAATTTTCTTAGGGATAACCCGATCATTACAAATAAAGTGATAAGCACTAAACCCACCGTTTACCTGGTCAAACCTTAGGACCACAACCAAAATCCCCTCTCGATTCCTTCAATGAACGAGAGGCACACAAATCGAGCGATCAAACCTTCTTACAGTTAGGATCGTTTTAAACCTCCCACTTGGTCAAACCTTCCTACAGTTAGGACCACAACCAAAATCCCCTCTCAATTCCTCCAATGAACGAGAGGTCCACTTTCAAATCGAGTGATCAAACCTTCCTAAAGTTAGGGTCACCTCAAACTCCTGTTTAGCCAAACCTTCCTACAGTTAGGGTAAAAACCATAATTCGCTCTCGATAAACGAGAAATTCATCTCTGGTTCGGTAATCAAACCTTCCGACAGTT
Organism: Asparagus officinalis; assembly: GCF_001876935.1. Classification (NCBI taxonomy): domain Eukaryota; kingdom Viridiplantae; phylum Streptophyta; class Magnoliopsida; order Asparagales; family Asparagaceae; genus Asparagus; species Asparagus officinalis. Next base: position 22,325,928 of record NC_033798.1, on the reverse strand, counting down.
AGGGTTATCTGAATCTTTTCGATTCTTGGAGTGGAGATCCCACCTCGAGTCTCATTTCCAGCTGAAGATAGAATCCATTCACGTGCGGAATCAAGCTAACGGGTTGAAGAGTCAACGAGTCATCCAACCAAGGGCGGACTCGGACGAATCACGATCGAATCAAGATCAGTTTCGGACTTGAACTCAGAAGTGGATTTACTGCCATATCAGGAATCAGGTCAACGAATCGAATCCGAACAAGTCAAACACACAACCGAATCACGGACAGAACCGAAAGACGGAAAACGACGGAACCCAAATACCTATAGGGGCTCGGCCAAAACCGAGCCACCTATAGGTGGCTCGGCCAAAGCCGAGCCACCTATAGGTGGCTCGGCCAAGAGCCGGCCACCTATAGGTGGCCGGCCCAGATCTGTGCATGGGCACAGTTCAGAGAGCCTATAAATAGGAGGCCTAGGCTCATTTGTCAAAGGTTGGAACTTTTGAAGGCGAAGCTCTTCTGGATTTGAAGCTCAGATCTAAAAAAGATTCAAGCTTTGGGACTTTGAAGACTTGCTCATCCAGATCCGGTGCTCGGTGATCGTCAACGCCAAATAAGACAAGAGTTCGAGAGGAACCAGATCTCAAATCAGATCTCAGATCTACGCAGGCATACTCCGGATCAAAGCTTGGTCTTTGATCCCGAGATTTGGGCGATTATTTCCTTGGTGAAATAAGTACTGCGTAGATCCGATCGGATCTAGATCTCGCGGTGGTCCACGGATAAACCCCGGCGCAGGCAAACAACCCACGCAAGCGAGCGACCGCAAAACAGGAGCTCGTGATTTGTTCGACACAAAAGGAAAAAGTTGTAATCTTTTTTATTTTTCTATGATTTTATTGTAACCGGATCTTACAAAAAGACCGGATCTTTGTAACTCAAAAAGCTGTTATCTAAGATGACAATGGAATCAATAATGAAGAAAGACACGATTTTCACAGCGAACAGTAATGTTGCATTCTTATCTCAACTAGAACCTAAAAAGATTAATGATGCTTTAAATGATGAATTTTGGGTTATGGCTATGCATGAAGAACTAAATAATTTTTAAAGAAATGATGTTTGGAAATTAGTTCCTAGACCTAACAATACTAGTGTTATTGGTACTAAATGGGTTTTTAGAAACAAACTTGATGAACATGGTATTGATACTAGAAATAAAGCTCGTTTGGTTGCCTAATGATACAATCAAGAGGAGGGCATTGACTATGATGAAACATTTGCACAGGTTGTAAGGTTGGAATCTATTAGAATGTTTTTGGCATTTGCTAGCTTTAAAAATTTCAAATTATTTCAAATAGATGTTAAAAGTGCCTTTTTAAATGGTTTTATAGAAGAGGAAGTATATATTGAGCAACCCCCCGGTTTCATAGATTATATTTTTCCTAATCATGTTTTCCGGGTTCAAAAAGCTTTATATGGGTTGAAACAAGCTCCTAGAGCTTGGTATGCTCGCCTCTCTAGTTTTCTTGTTGAAAATGGTTTTTCAAAAGGAACAATTGATAACACTCTTTTTGTGAGAAAAAGGAAAAATGATTTCATTTTAGTTCAAATATATGTTGATGATATCATTTTTGGTGCTACTAATGAATCTTTGTGCAAGGAATTTTCTAAGGTTATGCAAGATCATTTTGAGATGAGCATGATGGGAGAGCTTATATTCTTTCTCGGGCTCCAAGTCAAGCAAACTAAGGATTGCATGTGTACGTTTTTAAGCTTCTCCTAAAGCATCTCATTTAATTACGGTTAAAAGGATCATTAAGTATGTTAATGGAACTTTTAATCTTGGTTTATTTTATCCAAAAAGCACCTCTTTTGATTTATATGGTTTTTGTGATGCCGACTTTGCCGGATGTAAGGTAGATCGCAAGAGTACGAGTGGAACATGTCAATTCTTAGGAAATTCACTTGTTTCTTGGGCTTCCAAGAAACAAAATTGTGTTGCATTATCCACTACGGAAGCGGAATACATTACCGTCGGCTTATGTTGTACTCAAGTTTTATGGATGAAACAAAGCTTAGTTGACTATGATTTAAATTTTCAAAATATAAAAATCTTTTGTAATAACACTAGTGCTATAAATATTTCCAAAAATTCGGTTTTGCATTCTAGAACCAAGCATATTGATGTGCGCCATCATTTCTTACGCGATCATGTAGAGAGACAAGATATATCCCTAGTGTTTGTTGACACAAAATCTCAATTAACGGATATATTTACTAAGCCTCTTGGTGAGGATGATTTTTGTCGTATAAGAAATAGCTTGGGTTTATGCAATATGTGAAAGTTCTAAATTGCTTGCTTGTTTAGTTGCATTTTGCATTTTTCTTTACCCTATTTTTGATGGTGACAAAGGGGGAGAGAAATCTCCTCATTTGTTGCACATACTTAGGGGGAGCTCATAGATAGGGGGCACCTATCTATAAGCTATATTTATTTTTGCTCTTATATAATGGTTGGTTGTCATCATCAAAAAAGGGAAGATTGTTAGCCCTTATGTTTTGATGATGTTTTACAACTACCATTATCGGTAATAATTGCTTATTAAGTGCAAATATAGTGAAGTCATATATCAAGCATGTTAGTGCCATAAATGGAGGATTGGATGGAATATGCACTACAACGATGATATCCAAAGGAGGAGGAGACATAGTGGTGAAGCAACGTTATTTCAAGAACAATAAATTCAAATAGAAGCTTCATCCAACTCAGGCTATATTAAGAATCAAGAATTGCATTCTATATGAGGATATTAGCTAGTTTTTATTTTTCTCTCTAGTGCTAGAATGTAGGCATTAGCTAGTTTTTATTTTTCTCTCTAGTGCTAGAATGTAGGCAAAGAGTTATTAATTTCACTTGAAGCTATTGGGATATCACACACACGTTTTCATACTTATGTTTTTAAGCATTTTTTATAAAATACTATTTTTCACAAGTATGAGGACCTATCAGCAAAATTCTTTTTCCAAACAGTTTGTTTTTAGTATTAAAAACATTTTACAAAGTTTGGTAATTTTCAGAGATCAAATAAATATTTTACAAATATTTTAAACTGAGTCAAAACATTTTTTTTGAATGTATCAGTATGCGGTCGACCGCACCGGTCGATCGCACCTGAGTTCATTTGTCAGTAGGCAGCAGAAAGTTTGTCGGTCGATCGACACGGTCGACCGAGAGCTCGAGACTTCCCACGGTCGACCGCACCGGTCGACCGAAGAAGTCTATGCTCGTTTTCTCAGTTTCGGATCTAGATCGCGATCGATCGTGAATTTTTTCGGTCGACCGCCAAGTATTTTCAAACGGTAATTTTTAGTACTTTTCGACACCGCTCAGTACAGATTTTAGCGACGATTATTTCTAAATTTTAGGGTATTAAGGGTATGGGTTTAAATAGTTGGTTTCTTCTATTTAAACTCAACCTCTTCTTCTTCCTCAGTGTCCCAGCTTTTGCAAAACCCAGAGACGTTGTTTTTACTGAGCAAAATTTTCAAACCTGTTCTTTCTGAGTTTTTGTGTGTTTCACTTCCCAGCTTCAGTGTGCTCTTTCTCTTTGCCATAGGAACGTTGTAAAGAGAGAGTCTTACACCATTTCTACTATCTTGAGAGTGTGATCTTGTGTAGAGCAATTGTGAGGGAGTGTGATCTAGTGAGATCAACTGTGTAGTGTGAGATCGTGAGGGGATCGCTGTGTAGACGAAGTTCCGGCTTCCAAACCGGGTTGTGTAGTGGATTTCTCCTCGAGAGTGGGGAGCGAGGACGTAGGTAAGCGGACCGAACCTCGTTAACACATCGCGCGTCACAGGATAACGATTCCTAACCCTATCTCCTCTATTTTGATTGCATTAGAATATTGTGGTTTGCTTGTCTTAATTTATTGCATAATTATAGCCTCTTGACCCTAATCACCCCCCCCCCCCCTCTAGAATAGAAAAATAATCACTCTTCTCGAGAATCACAACTAGGTGGGATCTCAAGAGAAATGGATGAACGGGATGCAAATCTCTCGAACTCTTCCTTTCTTTGTGCTGAAGAACTCGTCAAGATCTCTTCCTCCTCATTAAAATTCGTGATCCTCACTCTTCAATTCGACAGGGCTTCTCCAAGACTCAAGAATTCTGAATCCGTGTAATGAAGGCCCTATGGCCATATTTATAGGCTTTAGAAGCTCAGTTTTCAGATAAGAACGGCCGATTTGCTCTTATTTTCAGTTGTAACCACTTAACCATGTTCCAAGATAGCTTCAAATCTGTTGGAGAAGCTTTTGGCTGAAGAAATCCCAAAATCTTATGGAAAAATTAGTTTCTGGGTGGCTAACGAACGAAATACAGTATTTATGGGTGTGAGACACATCTTGTGTCTTAGCCAAGGCCGAGACACACTCTGTGTCTCGGCCATGTCGGCCATAGGCTGAGAGACAATTAGTGTCACTCTATTATTTTCCTTTAACTCTCATATCTGACCTTAGAATGAAGTGATTCAAGATGTGTTGGAAAGGTGATGAAGAGACCTACAACTTTTATCTTTTAAGATTCTTCAAATTCGAATCGTATAATGGCCAAAATATGTGAGACATTATTGGTGTCATGTAGGTGTGAAATAGTCTGGACCTTCTCGCTTGTTTTGGATATAACTTTCACGTACAATCTCGAAATGTGATGATCCAAGATGCATTAGAAAGCTAAAGAAGAGATCTACAACTTTTGTCTTATGAGCTTCTTCAAATTTGAAGAAAATCATAATCAAAACAGCTCTATTAGACGCGAGACAGACTTTGTGTCTTGGCCTTGGCCGAGACACATTTTGTGTCTCGGCTTTGGCTGAGACACGACATGTGTCTCGGTTTCGACCGAGATGCCATTTTGCACACCTTGACTGTTTTTCCTATTATTTCCTGGTCCGATCTTAGAATGACACGATTCAAAGTGCGTCAGAAAGCCAGAGAAGATATCTACAACTTCCCATAGGTGAATCATACATAGAGTGGATGAGATACGAGTGGCACTTCATATTTCGTGAGTGAAACTGATGCGGGACGATGGGAATTTTAGGGTTTATGTAAGGGATTTGGGAAATTTAGGGAAGAACAAAGATTTGGGAAAGCTAGGGTTGGGAAAAATTAACAAGATATGACCACGAATCGCAACCCGGGCCTCGCCTTCACCACCATTGACTCAATACTATAGATCAAATCAATTACCCAAAGTTTCACAAATGAAACAAAATTTTCTTCAAATATTCATTGCCTTATTTCATAGAATTGACCTCTTTAAATAGGCCTTCAACAACTACAAGTTCATTCCCATATCCGATGTGGGACTAAAAAAAAGAGCAAATACAATAAAGAGAATAAAAGTAACACTAGCTAGACTCCAAGCCTTCTAAAAATCAAAACCAAATATAAGCCGAAGCAAGATGACGGCGGTGGCGAAAGTATGTGCGAAGTGGAGGCTGTACGATGTCCACATCAATTCCCCCGGGGTGGGAAGAACTCGACCCTGTCGAGTTAGGCTCCAACTGACCCTCATAATACTCCAAGAGATCCGGAGCCAGGCGCTGCAGGTCCTCACGAGTAATCCATGTATCATCAGATTCAGGACAATCTTTCCAACGTACTAGATATCGTCTGCAACCACCATCTCTGGTGGAGATGATTTGGTCATCTCGAATGTAGTAGGCAGTGGTGGTAATGGGGGTCCCTCAAGGAAAGGATCAGGGGTAGGCTCATCAAGATCCACAAGTGGATTGTCAGGGTTAAAAGGAGGACCTTTATAAGCCACCAAATCCGCAATATTAAATGTCGAACTAATTCCAAAATCTGGAGGTAAATCGATTACATAAGCATTTGAGTTAATTTTCTTGATAATCTTAAAAGGCCCAGCACTACGAGCATGCAATTTCTTGACGGCTCCAGGTGGAAACCGTTCTGGGCGAATCCGGATCATTACATAATCACCTTCATTAAACTCAAGATGTCTTCTATGTAAATCAGCATGGGACTTATATTGTTCATTGCTTTCTTGAATTTTCTTGTTGATTTCTTGATGCAAATCATGAATGTGTGATGCAAATGCAACTGCTGACTCGGACACCCTAGGATGATGCAACATGGGAATAAGGTCTATAGGCTTTCTAGGCTTGTAACCATGCACAACTTCAAATGGACTCATACCTACTGATCTATTGACTGAACTATTGTATGCCAACTCTGCAATAGATAACAGAAGATCCCAATTTCCTAAATTCTCACCAACCAAACAGCGCAAAAGATTGCCTAAACTCCTATTAACTACCTCGGTTTGACCATCAGTTTGGGGATGAAAAGCAGACGAATACTGAAGTTTAGTCTCCATCTTGTGCCATAGAGTTTTCCAAAAATAGCTCATAAACTTCACATCCCTGTCAGATACAATGGTTTTGGGCAAACCATGCAATTTGACCACAGCATCAAAGTAAATCCGAGCAATTTTGGAAGCATCAGACGCTTTGCTGCACGGCAAGAAATGAGCCATCTTTGAAAAGCGATCCACAACTACAAAAATGGAATCATGTTTTCTAATAGTCTTAGGAAGTCCCAACACGAAATCAATACTCACATCCTGCCCGGGACGATCTGGAACAGGGAGGGGTGTGTACAGGCCAGTATTTTGTTTACGCTGCTTAGCTAATTGGCAAGTGCGACACTGCCCTATTAACTTCGCAACATCTCTTTTAAGGCTTGGCCAATAAAATAGAGTTTCTACAGCCTCTATAGTCTTTTCACGACCAAATGACCAGCAAGACCTCCTGCATGCAATTCCCAAACAAGATAATCTCTCAAAGAAGTACGGGGAATGCATAACTTACGAAATCAAAATAAATAACCATCTTGGAGTAGAAAGCCATCTACCTCGGGAGTCACTCCCTTTAAAGAAACAAAAATCTCTCCAAAGTCGGGACATGATTCATACTCCCCTTTGACTCTTTCAAAACCCACTACCTCCGCACTCATTCGGTTTAGAAGACAAGTTCGGCGGCTGAGTGCATCAGCCACCTTGTTCTCAACTCCAGCCATGTGTTTAAGGGTAAACGTATAGTCTTGTAGAAATTCAACCCATTGAGCACGCCTGGCATTGAGTTTGTTCTGAGAGTTAAGATACCGAAGGGCTTCATGGTCCGAATAAATAACGAATTCTTGAGGTAAAAGATAATGGCGCCAATGGCGCAATGATTGCACAACCGCATAGAATTCCTTATCATAAGTAGAGTAGTTCAGTTAGGAACCACTAAGTTTTTCACTAAAGTAGGCGATGGGGTGCTTCTCCTGGCTCAATACTACACCTATACCAATGCCCGAGGCGTCACACGCGACCTCAAACACTTTCGAGAAATCAGGAAGTCTCACAACAGGTGCATCAGTCACCCTCTGTTTGATTTCTTTGAAAGCTATGGCAGCTTCTTCGGACCATTGAAATTCCTCTCTTTTCAGGCAATCTGTGATTGGGGCCATAATAGCACTAAACTCCTTGATAAATCGCCTGTAGAAAGTAGCGAGCCCATGAAAACTTCTTACATCGCGTTTACTTTGGGGCTCGGGCCATTCTACAATTGCCTGAACCTTTTGAGGATCGGCAGAAACTCCTTGAGAAGACACAACAAATCCTAAAAATATAACTTGATCAGTCATGAAAATACATTTCTTGGGATTTACAAATAGTTTCTCTTTCCTCAAAGTGAGACAGACTTGATTGAGATGATCAATATGATGCTCCAGTGACTTACTATAAATTAAGATATCATCAAAGTATACGACCACACATTTTCCCATAAAAGGTCGCAGTACTTGAGTCATAACTCACATGAAGGTGTTGGGAGCATTTGTTAACCCAAAAGGCATAACCATCCACTCGTATAGACCATCTTTCGTCTTGAAAGCTGTCTTCCACTCATCCCCTGGACGAATCCTAATTTGATGGTAGCCACTCTTCAAATCAATTTTGGAAAATATGGTGGCTCCAGACATCATATCTAACATATCATCTAGTCTGGGAATAGGAAACCGATATTTCACGGTGATTTTGTTGATTGCTCGACTATCAACACACATTCTCCATGAACCGTCTTTCTTAGGGGTTAGTAATGCCGACATAGCACACAGAGTCAAGCTCTCTTTAATGAACCCCTTAGTCAACAGTTCTTCAACCTGCCTCTTGAGTTCAGCATGTTCGGTTGGATTCATTCTGTAATGAGGCAAGTTGGGAAGATTAGATCCTGGAACAAAATCTATAGCGTGTTGGATGTCACGCATCGGGGGTAGAGAGTTTGAGAGTTCTTCCGGGAAAACATCTGCAAATTCCTTCAAGATTGGAGTTACTACAGAAGGAATTTGCTCTTGGGAGTTTTCGGTAATCTCACTAGCAACAAGGGCGACAACGGTAGACCCTTTAGCGACCTCCTTGTCCAGAGACTTGGAGCTGATTAAATTTAGTCCTCTTTGGTTATTGGAAGAACCCTTTAGCGACCTCCTTGTCCAGAGACTTGGAGCTGATTAAATTTAGTCCTCTTTGGTTATTGGAAGAATCGATCCGTTTGGGAGCAGTCCAGAGACTTGGAGCTGATTAAATTTAGTCCTCTTTGGTTATTGGAAGAATCGATCCGTTTGGGAGCAGGTGGGGGGGCAGGTCGCGATGGAACTAATTTGATCCTCTTTCCATCATGGACGAATGAATGAGTGTTTGATCGTCCATAGATAGTGACATCTAGATCATATATCCAGGGTCTACCTAAAATGATGTGCCCAACATCCATGGTAACAATGTCACACCAAATCTTGTCCGAATAAGTAGCAAATTGGATCGGGACAAGACATCGTTCTTTAACCTCAATGGATGCAGTATTCACCCAAGATACTTTATATGGTTGAGGATGGGGAACAGGTTTCAATCCAAGTACAGTCACCATATTGGAGGCGACGGCGTTAACACAAGTCCCACTGTCAATTATGACTCGACAGTTTTTGTCATTAATCTTTGTGGTTGTGTGAAAAATTGTAGTTTTACGCCAGTCATCACTATCCCTAGGTTGAGCTAATGCGCACCTCACAACACTAAGTCGGCGGGAAATTTTGTCCAATTTGTTGATCGAAGGTGTTGGCACGCTCAAAATACATCCTAAGATAGCATCGGGAGGTTCATCCTCCCAAACATCTTCATCAGGGTTGTGGACAATCTCCTCTAAATCATCCTGATCACTGTCTGATCGGGTCTCAACAATTAAAGTTCTTGTCTTACTCGGACACTGGGCAGCAATATGACCAAATCCTTAACACCTCAAACATCGAGTAGATTGAGCTGATTTAGATGACTCGTTGTAAACTCCCTTGTCTTTATCATCTGGCTTCTGTGTGGAAGTACTAGGTCCAGTTCGAGATTGAGACTGGGGTTGATTAAGTGGGAACTTAACATTGGTGGACTTATTGGTGTTATTCCCATAATCAATGCGCCTAGTGAAAGGAGAGCCTTGTGATCGATCTAAATCTTGGACAAGCTGATAGGCTTGTTCTAAAGTGGAGATGTCCCGCACAAAGAGTTCACGCCTAAGATCTTCCCTAAGTCCTGAGCGAAATCTAGATAAGACTACAGTATCAGACTCATTCTCGCCACACCTAACCAGAAATTCATCAAATTTGGTGATGTACTCCGATACTGGCCGGTTGCCTTGCGTCAAGCGCTGCCATTGATCGAGTAATCGTTGCTTATACGACACAGGTAAGTATTTTTCTTAGAGTTTCAATTTCATCTCATCCTAAGTTTGTATGGGCTCTTGCCTCCTAAGAGTCATCAACTTCTCAACGTTAGACCAATATTGTCTAACCTGACCCACTAGCTTCATCTTGGCAAATCGAATTCGTCTCTCATCGGACATTTTATACCAACCGAAATAGTGGTCCATGTCTGACATCCAATCGATAAAAACCTGAGGATCCAACTGGCCTTCGAAAGTGGGTGCCTCCAGTTTAACGTACTTCAGATGCATCTCATCTGGGTCAAAGGGTGAATTGTCCCTAGGTGGACGATTTCCAAAACGGTTGGTGTGAGGGTCCATGTATTCATCAGGTTGATGAGGATAATGTTCGGTTCGAGATCCGCCTTCTTCATCAGGTTCCCGGGGCCTATCCGTCACTCGGTCCAAACGTTCCCTCGTCTCTCTCAAATCTTGTTCCATAATGTCGAATCATGCAGCTAAGGCTTCTATAGCTTTTGTAAGGCTTGTAAGGTTGGGATCCATCTCGGAATTAGGATCTGGGGGAGAATATCGTGTTCCACTACGGGTGCGCATGCAACAGATTAGCTTCTAGATGCAATCTAGATGATCTTAATAATCACGATGCAATGAATTGCTAACTAATTTTGCCTAAATGCAATCTATCAAAATGCAGAATCAATGCTAACACCTAACATGATGCTAAATGATAATGTGGAATACAATAGAAAAATAAGAAATCAACAAGGAGACCAATTCGCAATGTTCAATACGCTATCCCACGGTTTGTTACAACTTAGAACATCAATTATTTAACTTGTGATAATTATATCGACAATAAAATTCATGCTGATAATATTGAGCCGTAAGATTGCAACAAGATAATTAATCAAGCTAGATTTGGAAAAAGTTCTACTTTAAAATCGAGATCTAGCACCAATAAAGATAGAACAGATTCACACGCTCACAAGTTTAGTGGACAGCCAACAATATTGATAGCACGCAAGATGAACCAGTCTAAAAAGCGATTGCAGCAATTTCCAGATTAATTAGAAAGACGTAGAATCGATGATATTAGAATTACCTTAATGAAGATTCACTAACAAACCTCTGAATGATGGTGCTGCAGGCTGGCAGAGATCTGAGGCGAGCTGGACAATGGCGTGTGCGGCGACTGTGAAGGCTCCGTTGAAGAGGGCAGTGACGATGAAGAAGTCGGATGGTCGACAAGGAGGAAGTCGACGGCGCCGACGATGTGAAGCCAAGGAGGCGCAGGTTGGATCTGAGGTCGGATGTGGGGTCGAATGTGGGGAGATGGTAACTTGTGAAAGAGAAGAACAGAGGAGGAGGTGGTTGTGAGGGAGAGAAGGGGTTTTGAAATCGGATCTGAGAAGGTTCCGGGGAGAGAGAGGAAGGAGACGAAATTTTGAAGAGGGTGGCGGCTGGGAAATATCGGGACGGGATGGGGATTAGGGCTCTGATACCTTTTCTTCTTTTTTTTCTTTTGTAATGGAAGGCTGTGATGAGTTCTGAGAGAGAATGAGTGGTTTTGATTTTTTTTTTTTTGAAGATTGAGTAGATCGGAACTGAGAGGAATAGTTTCAGTGTTTTTTTTTTGCTACAAACTTAAAATAATAATAATAATAATAGAAAAGATTGAAGAACCTAAGATGGAGAAGAATCCGGTTGATCAACTTTTGCTCTGATACCAAAATGATGCGGGACGATGGGAATTTTAGGGCTTATGTAAGGGATTTGGGAAATTTGGCGAAGAACAAAGATTTGGGAAAGCTAGGGTTGGGAAAAATTAACAAGATATGACCACGAATCGCAACCCGGGCCTCGGCTTCACCACCATTGACTCAATCCTATAGATCAAATCAATTACCCAAAGTTTCACAAATGAAACAAAATTTTCTTCAAATATTCATTGCCTTATTTCATAGAATTGACCTCTTTAAATAGGCCTTCAACAACTACAAGTTCATTCCCATATCAGATGTGGGACTAAAAAAAGAACAAATACAATAAAGAGAATAAAAGTAATACTAGCTAGACTCCAAGCCTTCTAAAAATCAAAACCAAATATAAGCTGAAGCAAGACGACGGCGGCGGCAATACGCTATCCCACGGTTTGTTACAACTTAGAACATCAATTATTTAACTTGTGATAATTATATCGACAATAAAATTCATGCTGATAATATTGAGCCGTAAGATTGCAACAAGATAATTAATCAAGCTAGATTTGGAAAAAGTTCTACTTTAAAATCGAGATCTAGCACCAATAAAGATAGAACAGATTCACACGCTCACAAGTTTAGTGGACAGCCAACAATATTGATAGCACGTAAGATGAACCAGTCTAAAAAGCGATTGCAGCAATTTCCAGATTAATTAGAAAGACGTAGAATCGATGATATTAGAATTACCTTAATGAAGATTCACTAACAAACCTCCGAATGATGGTGCTGCAGGCTGGCAGAGATCTGAGGCGAGCTGGACAATGGCGTGTGCGGCGACTGTGAAGGCTCCGTTGAAGAGGGCAGTGACGATGAAGAAGTCGGATGGTCGACAAGGAGGAAGTCGACGGGATCTGGCTGTTGTCGGCGTTGATTGGATGGAGACAGGAGGGCGAGGCGGTCGTCGCGGCGAAACTGAAGGACCAGCGAGAGGGGGCTGGTTGTCGTCGACGATTGAGGGCTCGGCAACTGACCGCCAACCAGGGCGATGATCGTTGAATGGGTGAGGCTTTCGCGGCTGGGCGTTCGGGTGGCTGGCGTCAACCGTCGGTCGAACCCGGTGGATGTGGTGATGACGAGCAGGGATTGATGGCGGGTCATCGAGCGTCATCGAGGGTTTGAGGAGGGGAGATAGTCGTCGCGGCGGCTCGCTAACGATGTGAAGCCAAGGAGGCGCAGGTTGGATCTGAGGTCGGATGTGGGGTCGAATGTGGGGAGATGGTAACTTGTGAAAGAGAAGAACAGAGGAGGAGGTGGTTGTGAGGGAGAGAAGGGGTTTTGAAATCGGATCTGAGAAGGTTCTGGGGGAGAGAGAGGAAGGAGACGAAATTTTGAAGAGGGTGGCGGCTGGGAAATAGATGAACGGGATGGGGATTAGGGTTCTTTTCTTTTTTTTTTGTAATGGAAGGCTGTGATGAGTTTTGAGAGAGAATGAGTGGTTTTGATTTTTTTTTTTTTTTTTTTTTTGGGGTTTGGGAAAGATTTGGGAAAGCTAGGGTTGGGAAAAATTAACAAGATATGACCACGAATCGCAACCCGGGCCTCGGCTTCACCACCATTGACTCAATCCTATAGATCAAATCAATTACCCAAAGTTTCACAAATGAAACAAAATTTTCTTCAAATATTCATTGCCTTATTTCATAGAATTGACCTCTTTAAATAGGCCTTCAACAACTACAAGTTCATTCCCATATCAGATGTGGGACTAAAAAAAGAACAAATACAATAAAGAGAATAAAAGTAATACTAGCTAGACTCCAAGCCTTCTAAAAATCAAAACCAAATATAAGCTGAAGCAAGACGACGGCGGCGGCGAAAGTATGTGCGAAGTGGAGGCTGTGCGATGTCCACATCAGAAACGTAACTCACGATCGAATCGTCTTTTCATTATTCTGTGATCGTGTTGATTCGTACGCATTGTTGATTCACTTCATGTGCTTATCTGCGTCAAATAATCCTGCTTGACATGGATAATGATGTTCATCATCTTTTTTTTGTCTCAAGCTACGTGCGGGAACCTATATGCAATTTTTGACGTCTATAATACTAAGATCTTTCGAGTCGGCCATGTTGTTATGTACCTTGGTTTTATCCCGAGAGGGTATCAAGGTCTTAGATTCGATAGAGTTCCTTCGTTCTACTCAAAGTGATACCAAGTTCTTTCACGTCAAATGACTAGGCTGCTGATGATTAGTCTTCATTCATTGGGTTTACTCGCAAAGTCACCAAGGTCTTAAGGTACGTGTCTTGGTCTTACTCATGATAATGATGCCAAGATCCTTTGAGCATGAGCCAGCCAAGTAGGGGACTACTCGGCTTCATGTTTCTACGAAGGCTCATGGTACTATGTAAACATAATAAAATTATTAAAACACAAAAGATTTTGTATCATATATGAGGCTTACATTCAAAATTACTAAAAATATTTTATGAGATGCTCGACATTAGGACGTTTAAGAATCCTTCCATCGGGGCTTCTTAGTCGATAAGTGTTTGGATGCACTTCCTCAATGATTGTATAAGGTCCTACCCAAGTGGCGGTCAGCTTGCCGCACCGGGCGTCTGAAATTACCCTAGAGGGGGGTGAATAGAGTATTTTCTAATCTAATCCAATATTAATGCTGATTTAAAATTTATTAACAAATATATCCTAACAAGTATGATATTTAACAAATTATGAGCAATGATATATAATTAAAAACAAGGGCGATATAAACATGAATAAATATTAAAATAAGATAGTAACAAATAACAATTGCAAACACACAAAGTAATCACGGATTTTGGTCACTCTCGACCTACGTCTTTGCTCCCCACTCTCGAGGAGAATCTCCACTATCTCAAAAGATAACTACACAATCATTTTTCGCTCACCGATAAATGTCTACAACACTCACAATGTAATCACACAACACACTCTCTAAGTGTTGGCCTCTCACGTGTTGCCTTCCTCAAGTGCTCAGATTTACAACATCTCCATAGGCTTTACAACGGACTCCACTCATCTTAGAATCAATCACGTCTCTCACCAACTACTCCTCTCGGTGTACTTCTGTATTATAATATGATCTTAATAACAAAGCTCAAATTACAAATAGATTTGTTCTCTAACAAGATGAGAACTCAATTAAACTCACACTCAATGTATCACTCACCACAACCCAATTATATAATGTATGAAATGCTAAAAGCTTAATAGGTATATATATATATATATAAAGCTAGAAATTGAGTTTAGAGAAAACTTCTCTTAAAAAATAAGAGTGAGAGAGATTGAGATTGAACCCCAAATACGAAATAAATGATCCGTTCCTCTTATAAAAACTTCTTCACATAAACTCTTGTAGAAATACACTTTAAATACACTTAAACCCTTGCAAAATTGTTTTAAAACTTTTCTTGGATAGTTCAGAAGTTAGAGGGTAAGGGGTATATATAGGTTCATGAAACAAAGCCCAAAATCCAAGAAAATCCAACAAAAAAGACAAAAAACCTAAAAAATCAGGAAGCTAGAAAACTAGTCGTTACAGTGCCATCGGTCAACTGATAATGTTGATCAATCAACTGATGAGCTGACCGTTACAGGCTAATAAACTCATCAATCAACTGATAACCTACATCGGTTGACTGATGGTTCATCAGTCGACTGAGTATAAACTTTCTGCTTTTCTAGCCACTTTCATCGGTCGACTAATGATTTCATCAGCCGACTGATAATTTCATCAGTCGACTGATAACGTGTACAGGGTATATCATTAACAGTAAGTTTGAACTTTAAACCCCTTTAAAAAATAGCAAATAAATTTCAAAAATTATAAAACTTTGGAAAATATTTATAAACATGAATATAAATATGTTACAAAAAGAATTATTCAAATTTGCATTTCTCATTTGTGAAAACTCATCATTTTGCAAACTTGGTCAAAATACAAAATTGTAAAAACACATGATTTTGACAAAATAATTTCAAACAAGTTTGAAACTTCTTTTGAATGGATTAATAGACTGTATAAAAGATAAAATTGAGTATTTTAATCCATAAACATATTGTACAAACTTTCAAAAATATGAAATTAGTAAACATGATTTCATTGATTTGAAATTGTTAAAGCTTGATTTTAATGAAATCATTTCAAGCACGTATAAATATGAAACAAATATGTGTGTATATATAATTATATCCATTTGTTTCATATTTATGTGGCTAAACTTGAAGGCAATAAAAATAATGTATGTGTATAATTTGAGCTCTAAGTATAAACACATCAAGTGTGAACTTAAACTACAAAACTATTTACCTAAGCTATAGGTCTTCAATGTAGCTCATCTTAGTTACGGATGAAGCTTGATCTTGTATTTGACTTTAAATTCATCATTGCTTCATTCTGATATTTCCACCAACCTCCGTTGAATGTCATCGATAAGCTCAATTCAATCATCCTCCAACATAGGATCTTTGTGTAGGATACCTATCAATCAAATATAAATACATGATAAACATTATCAGGAATTGTTTGTTAATCATCAAAACTAGATTAGATAGTAGGTTCATAAACATGAGACCTAATAGCATCTTTATCAAAAATGGCTTTTCGAAGAATAAGATTGCCGACAATAAACCTTCGGGGCTAGACTTTGTTGTTGTAGTGTCGAGTAATGCGTTGTTGATTGATGACTTAGGATCAGAGAGCTTCCTCCCGAACTATGTCAATCAGGCCGAGCCCAATTCAAAGCCCTTCTGAATCAAGTCTTCATCAAGTTACTGTAGTCAAATTATCGACATGCTGATTACAACTAGGGCTACCTCCTCAATTCCATAAGCCAGTTTGAAAGGGGTTTCTCCCGTAGAGCTCTTATGGGTGGTACGGTAAGACCACAAGATGCCAAGTAATTCTTCAACCCAGTTCCCGATCACTTTATCCACTTTCTTTTTTAGAGCCTGGAGGATACATTTGTTAGCGACTTGTGCAAGTCCATTGCATTTTGGATGTGTGACATTAGTGAATTTGAACCTAATATTTAATTCTTCACAAAAGCTCTAAAAGCCTATATTGTTGAGCTGAGTACCATTATTAGTGATGAAAGAGAGGGGAACGCTGAATCAGCAGACAATGGACCTCCACACAAAATTGGTGATGTTGCTTTCACCAATTTTGGCTAAGGGATGGGCCTTGATTCATTTGATGAAGTAGTCAATGACGTCAAATAGGAAGTTTCACTACCCAGAGGCTATTGGGAGAGGATCTAACAAGTCCAATACCCATTGAGTGAATGGAACTAGGCTTAAGATGGAGGTGAGCTCAGTGGCTAAGGCTTGGGGTGTGCTCGAGAAAAACTGGCACTTCTTACACTTGGACAAGAGTCTCCTAGATTCGGCCAAGATGGTGGGCTAATAATATCCTTGACGGATAACTTTTTGAGCTAGGATTTGGGCCCTTAGATGATTCCTGCAAGTTCATTTATGAATCTCTTGGAGAATATAACTAGCCTCTGCCGACCTAAGACATCAGAGATTGGGCCCCACTATTGCTAGAGCACAACATTCGATATAGCTGGTTATCAATCATTAAATATTTTATGGCATTTCTCTATAGACTCCTCACTTCAATAGCATTCTCTAGTAAGATCCGCCCCTCCCCCCGTTAGGTACTAGATAAGTGGATACATCCAACAAGGATTTGTAGGTGTCTCGGCCTGCATGACCAGGTTCAAATTCTTCATAATGCTGGGGTGCTTGTGAGTGTCTGTGTATACAGGTGCTAATGAGCTTCTAGAGTTGGTCAACCCGATCTTGGATAAGGCATCTACCCGTGTGTTGAGGGAGCGGGGGACTTGGGTGATCTTGATGTCAACAAATTCTTTTAACAGTTCTTTCACCACCTTCAGGTGCAAAATCATCCATGAATCTTTGGCAATGTAATCTCCTTTCACTTGATAAACAACAAGTTGGGAGTCATCCAGGATGTAGATAAGCTTAGGCTTGATGGCTAAGGTGGCTCGAAGTTTTGCCAAGAGGGCTTCATATTTGGCCTCATTGTTTGAGGCTGAAAAATAAAAAGCGATGGAGTGCTAGTGCGTGGACCCATCTGGACTACACAGGACTAAACCCAGCTCCACTATCTGCTTCTTCAGAGGACCCGTCCACCTTTAACAACCACTAGGATGCAAGCTCATGTGAATCATGCTCGAGGGTGCGGTGCTTTTGATAAGTATGTGCCTTGACTGCTTGGGATGTTAGAGTCTTCGATTAGGGAACTGGTACAAGTGGAGACGGCTAATCATCAGCTATCATCGATTCTATCAGGAAGTCGGCCAAGGCCTGGGCCTTTGTAGTCATCTTTGGTTCAAACTGCACATCATGTTCGCTGAGCTCGACTGATCAAGTGACCATCTTTCCTGTAGTAGTTGGGCTACCAAGCACCTTCTTCATAGGTAGACTTGTTCACACCACCATGATGTGTGCTTGAAAATAAGGGCGAAGCCTCTTGGCTATAGCGATGAGAAGGAAAGAGGCTTTCTGATGAGAGTGAAGTTGAGCTCAGGCGCCTTTAGGATCTAGCTGACATGATACACCAGCTTCTGGATGTTGTCCTCTTCATGAACTAGAACAAATTTGATAGTTTTGGGGAAGATGGCTAATTAAAGATACAAGATCTCTCCTTCTATGGGTTGGTTCAACATTGATCTGGTGCTCAAACAATTCTTGAGGTCTTTGAAGGCCTCGCTACATTTGATCATCTAGCTTATACCCTCCTTCAGTTCTTTACTCCCTCTCAAAGTTTTGAAGAATGGGTGGCTTTTCTCAGCAGATTTCAAGAGAAAGCGACTTAGTGCCACTATCTTCATGTTTAGCCTCTAGATATCCCTCAGCGTGCGGGGTTCGGGTAGCTGCTCTATGGCAGTTATCTTCTTGAGGTTGATCTCAATGCCTCTTGAAGTGATCATGAACCCGAGTAATTCGCCTGATTGTACTCCAAAGGTACATTTGACTAGGTTGAGCTTTATGCGATAGCGCTAAAGGATGAAGAAAGTTTTTTAAAGATCCGACATGTGAGATGATGCCTTTTTTGATTTTACAAGGATGTTGTCCACATAGGCTTCCTCATTGTTGCCGATCTGAGCCTTGAAAATTTTATTGATTAACCTCTGGTAGGTGGCACCTGTATTCTTGAGACTGAAGGGTATCACTTTGTAGCAATAGGTCCCTTGGTCCATAATGAATGTAGTTTTCTCCTGGTGATGCTCCGTCATAAGGATCTGTTTGTACCCGAAGAAAGCGTCCATGAAGCTGAGTAGTTCATGACATCCACAAGCTGATTAATCCTAGGAATAGGGTAGTTGTCCTTTGGGCAATCTTTGTTGAGATTTGCGAAGTCCACACTTCCTCCACTTGCCATGGGACTTCTTTACCAGGATGGCATTGGCTAGCCATTCTGGGTATTACACTTCTCTGATGAAGCTGGCTCTAAGGAGTCGGTCAACTTCCTCGGCAGCTACCTTTTACCTCTCTGGAACGATATGCCTCTTTTTCAAACCGGCTTGGCATGTCAGTCGACTAAAAGCTCATGGCTCACCACATCGGGGTGAATCCCTGGCATGTTTTTAGGTCCCCAAGTGAATACATTCGTGCTCTTCTGTAGAAATACAACAATATCTCCTCGTTGTGGTTCGGTGAGACTTGATCTGATCTTGACCTTCTTTACTCCTCCTTGGGCTATAGATATTTCATGGAGCTCCTCGATAGGGGGTCTTTCTCTCTCGCTCCAGTGCGTTCTCCATTTGGAGGTGTGTCTTCTTAATAGGTAGGGTCTCCAGTACTCCTTTTCCCTTCATCAAGAGCAAGTAACAGTATCTATCTTCTCGCTAGTTGCTTATGGCAATTCTGAATCCTCCAAGAGTCAAGAACTTTACCATCTAGTGGTAAATGGATGGGATCGCCTACATGTTATTTATGATAGTTCTTCGCAAAATAACGTTGTAGGCCGATTTGAGGTTCATTACTACAAACTGGGTCTAGATGGTGGGCTGTTGAGCATAGTCGCCAAGCATTAAGGGGAAAGTGATCGTCCCTTCTGGTAGAAGTGAATGTCATATAAATCCAATGAGTGGACCTCGACAAGGCTGTAACTTGGACTTATCGATGCCCATCTGGTTTAAGGCATTGATAAACAGGATGTTGGTTTAGCTCCCTATGTCGACCAAGATCCTCTTGACCTGGAAGCCATTGATCTCATCCTAAATGATGAGAGAATCATCATGAGGTGCCTCAACACCTCTCAAATCTAAGTCACCGAAGGAGATGGGCTGGTTTGTCCTTGGCTTTTTGTCATACAGGTTGACCTGTAGTGCTCACATGACATATTTCTTCCAAGCGTTGTTGGACATCACACCCTCCACAAGGCTACTGCTAATGGTGTTGATGACACCACTATTACTGGACTTAGCCGGTCATGTGTCTGGTGGCTATTGAGGGTGATGTGACCTGGAGCGAGACCTCCTATCAGTTCCCCCGGGAGAGAGTTCCCTTCTGCTTCATTAGGAAACAAGCTTCTTCAAGTATCCTCTCTGTCTTAAGTCCTCAATGTCTCTCTGGAGGAATTGACAATTATTAGTATGATGGTCATGATCTCGATGATATCGATAATATTGTTTGATGTCTCAAGATCGAGGATCCGATTTCATACGAGGAGGGGTGGAATTTAGGAACCCCTCTCTTTGGATCAGGTAGAGAGCTTCTGAGAGAGACGTGGTAAAAGCAATGTGGCTGCCTTTTTGGTGGCCTCCTTTCTTCAATCCCTCTTGTCAGCTTTACTCGGCCTGGGGTCAACTCTAGGAGGACTCTTTGTTGTCTCCTTTCTGGGTGAGGGGTCAGCCTCTGCTGTTGGTTTCTTTGCTACTGCTTCAGCCACCCTTGTTTGCGGTGAAAGTCGATTTCTTCATTGCTATCGAATCTATTACAACTTTAGTCGTTACAATAAACTCGAATAAAATAAAAAAGTTGATCTTTTTATAAGATCTCCTTACACAATGAAAATAAAAAGTTTACAACTTTATCAAACAAATGCAGAGATCGTTTATCGGTCTTCTGCTTGCGTGGGATCTTTGCCTGTGCCGGGGTTTATCCGTGGACCACCGTCGATCAGATCTGATTGCTAAAAAATTGGGCAGAGCTTCGTCCATCCGCAAAGGGATCGAGAAACCGTAGCTCTTATCTCGGCGAAGCGAGATAATCACTCTTCTTAATATTACCACAATGGGATAATCCTAAGGAACGAATCGGGCTGTAGATCTAACTCCTCATCTTCTCTGAAATCCGTGCACTTTAAGTCTTCAATCCGACAGGGCTTCGCCGAGGCACCAAAACTCCAGATCTGAAAAAATGAGGACCTGGGGCTGTATTTATAGGCTCCAGGGGGTTTCGGGTGGTTAAAACCACCTAAAAGGCCACTTCTGCGATGGAGACACCTCAGGGTGTCTCAAACTGGGCCGAGACACCCTAGGGTGTCTCGGGTGGGCCGAGACACCTCGGGGTGTCTTATTCAAGCTGAGACGTCGTGTTATGCCTGTTTGATTGTTTCCGCCGTAAATTCTCCGTCCGAACTCGGATTTGAGTGATTCAAAGTGCATTGGAAAGCCGACGAGGCGTTCTATAAGCTCCAATGATTAAATCATCCGCTAAATAAATGAGACACGAAGGGTATTTCACCGTTTGTGAACGATATGAGGTTCCCGACCGGTTCATATCTTCATCATTCCGAAGTTCCGTTGTTTCACGTAGTTCGTTGGTTTACTTCAAGCGTTCACCGACATCAATCAAGCTTCTGTGAACCAGATGGTGACGTTCATCGTTATTTCTTAATACTGAGCTATTCGTGGAGACCTATAGACAATTTTCGATGCCTACAGATACCCCCTCCAAAGCATTCTAGACTCGTTTGTTTTGTAGAAGAGGCTGGAATACTTTGGATGTGATTGGTCTAACCTTCAGTCGGCGTGAAGGACCTGTAGTTAGCTTTGATTCTTAACTCCTTCGATTTTCAGTCTACTCGATGCTTTGATGAATAGCTGAAATCCTTCCGGCGCTGCATTTATCGTCTGGCCGTCGTCGAAGTCTCAAATCTACAACTGATGAGTTGAGTTTGGCTCGTGTCATTGAGTTAACTTTTTGATCGCAACGCGTTGACTGTCGTTGACCTAGGGTTACGCGTTGACCGGTGTTGGCCATAGGGTTTCGAACGTCGTACGTTGATTTTTTGATCGCAACGCGTTGACTGGCGTTGACCTAGGGTTACGCGTTGACCGGTGTTAACCCTAGGGTTTCGAACGCCGTACGTTGACTTTTTTTATCGCAACGTGTTGACTGGCGTTGACCTAGGGTTACGCATTGACCAGCGTTGACCCTAGGGTTTCGAACCTCGTACGTTGACACAGTTTATACTCATACGTTTTCTGGAGTATACACAGTTTAATCTCTTAAGGTATTGGAGCATGGCGGTCCCAAATGTTGGGGCTGCAGGACCAACTGTTAAAGCTGATTCATCTGCATGTGTGGATTTTATCCTGAATTTGTTGGATGGTCAATGACTCGCATTTATAGAATTTTTAGCAAATCCTCAGCCATCAACGGGTTTGATGGGCCTTTACCGACTACCGTTTGAGTCGGGCTAGCATGCGGATTGTTTAAGTCCGTTCCACATGTGACGTTAAGCTAAAAGAGTTAACCCTTTTAGTGCTACGATATTAAATACGTAGACTTTGTCTTTATCATAGGAATAGACTAACCGGCAATGTGTGTTAGACGTAGACTTAGGATTTTTGGCAAATCCTCAGCCATAAACAGATTTGATGTGCCTTTACCGACTACCGTTTGAATCGGGCTAGCAAGCGGATTGTTTAAATCCGTTCCGCATGTGACGTTGTGCTAAAGGAATGAACTCCCTTAGACTTGATTCTACGACTTAGAATATGTAGACTTCGCCATTGTTACGGGAATAGGCTACCCGGCAACGCGTGTTAGGCGCTGACTTATCCTTACTTAGGATTCAGAATAAAGGTCCCAGACTCGGATTCTGGTGTCTTCTTCTATCGGTAAAAGACTAAACCGGCAACGCGTGTTAGGCGTTGGCTTATCCCTGCTTAGGCTTCGGGATAAAATTCCCCATACGTGTGAGGCACGGATTATGGTGTTATTAATAACAACCTGCCACAACGTTGAATATGTGGTCTTTTGTCCTTTTTACGGTCAAAGACTAACCGGCAACGCGTGTTAGGCATTGACCTATTCCAACTTAGGATTCGGGATAAAATTCCCCATGCATAAAAGGCATGGATTTTTGTTGCTACGATGCTGAAAACGTAGACTCGGTCGTTTTTACGGGAACGAACCACCCAACAACGCGGGTTAAGCGTTGACTTATCCCTACTTAGGCTTCGGGATAAAATACCCCTGACTGGATTCTGGTGTCTTTTTCAATCGGTGAAAGACTAAACCGGCAACGTGTGTTAGGCGTAGGCTTATCTGTATTTAGGAGTTGAGATAAAATTTCCCGTGCACAAAGTGTACGGATTGGAAGTTGGGAATTGTGTCTTTTCTCAGGGTAAAGACGGACTAGAAAATGGAAGAGGAAGAATTTTATATTCTATCTCCCGGCACTGAAGAGGAAGAATTTTATATTCAGTCTTTAGTTGGAAAGGAAACTCGAAGTGGGATCTCCACCCCCAGAATCCGGAAAGATGAAACTAGGAGTGGGATCTCCACTCCGAGAATCGGAAAGATTTAAGTAACCCTAACTTTTATAGGATTGGTTGCTTGATCCAAGAAAAGAGTTCCTCATTTATTGAGGGGAAATTCTGATTTCGACCCTAACTTTTATAGGTTTGGCTGAAAAAGGAAAAGATGGAAGTCTTACGTTTATCGAAAAGGATAACTCAATCTTAGTCCTAACTATCTGCAGGTTTGACTAAGTGAAGTTGGAGACAATCCTAACTTTTATAGGTTTGATTACTCAATTGAAAGTGGACCTCTCGTTCATGAAAGGAATCGAGAGGAGAATCTGATTGTGGCCCTAACTTTTATAGGTTTGACCAAGGAAGCAGTGGAAGTGGGAGGTTTGAGACGATCTTACCTTTTATAGTCTTGATCGTTCAATTTGAAAGTGGACCTCTCATTCATGGAAGGAATCGAGAGGGGACTTTGGTTGTGGTCCTAACTATAGGAAGGTTTGACCAGGTAGACAGTGAGAGTGGGAGTACAAATCATAGTAGGGGTTTAGTGTTTATCACTTTGTTTGTAATTATCGGGTTATCCCTAAGAAAATTATATATAGCGTTCTTCTGGGAACTTCCCATTACATGAATCATCCACCCCCAAGCTTCTTTCTTGGAATTGGGTCTAACTTTGTACTCTGTTATATGTCCGGGTTATCCTTAAGAATATTAGCGTAACATTCTCCAGGAACTTCCCGTCAATGGTAGGAAACAGTTTAGACTCATATACCTATTAGAGTATCAGAGAGCAGTTTAACCTCATATACCGATTGGAGGATTGAGAAGCAGTTTATACTCGTATACTCTTCGGAGTATCGCTGTTCTCATTTGGCTTATCCCAGCGTTATGACGCCGGCTTCAACCAAGGTCTGGATGCTATTCTTTAAAGTAAAGCATGTCTTGGTGGGATGAAGGATCCTCCTGTGGTACGCGCAGTACTTCGGATCCGTAGTATTGTCAGCTTCCTCCTGATTTGTGATAGGTGGCAGCTTGATCTTGTTGTTTTCAAGAAGGGTCTCGAAGATGGCTGGAACGTCTTCATCCTTGAATGAGTACTCTTTTTGGAGTCTCGGATTCGAACTATTCTGCTGTCTTCGGGACTGCTGTTGCTATGTCTGATTAACGTCAACAACTGTTGTAGGTGTCTTCCCTTCCTCATGGGAAATGAGACTCGGATTCAGAGGGTTAGTCATCGGTTGGCATCTTTCAACCTTCCTCCTTCTAAGGAATCGTTCAGCCTGTTCTCCGCGCGCCTTCAACTCTCTCCAGGTATTGAGTGGCTCTACTCCCATAACGTCCAAGATGTTAATGGACAAGTTATTATAACAGGTTTGCAAGACGAATTCCTCCGTGACGGGATCCTTGCAGTTCATTGCCTGATTGCGAAAGCGTTTGATGAAGGTATCCACCGACTCTCCGTCTTTTTGTTTCTCATCGAAGATTGTCCTGATCAACACTTCGACGTTATCATCGAAGAAATCAGCGAGGAACATGCTTTCCAGGTCCTCCCAGCTGTTGATGCTTCCGGGCTTGAGGTGGCGGTACCAATCGGAGGCGGGCCCGCGAAGGGTGCCAACAAATGACCGGACCATCAGAGGCTCATTGCCAGAGATCACTCCCAAATGGGATTTGAAATAGATCAGGTGCTGAGTGGGGGAACCCTTCCCGTCGAACGGCGTGAAGTTAATCAGGTTGAACTTTGTCGGATACAGAATCGATTCCCATTCTTTCGGGTAAGGATACGGAATGTCGGTCTTCTTTACCTTTTGAGCAGACATTAAAGCGTTAATTTTGCTCTCGAGATCCTTCATCTTTTCATCATCATCTATATCCTGTTTTGGACAATTTTCGAGAGGAATAATGCAGCCACCCTCAGTATTATCATCATTAGTGGGTCCACCCCCAGCGTTGTTATTTTTAGTGGGGCCACCCCCAGCCCATTATTTTTGGGAGGTGCGTCGGCCATGATGATTTCGTCCACTTCTGGATCGCTGTCGATTGCGGCGTTCTGGGTGCGACGGCTGGATTCAACTCTGACTTGATTGGACAGAACCCGAATTTGTTGATCATGCTCTTCCCTCATTCGCATCATGGCCATTTTCATTTTGAACTTGAAGTTCTCTTTTTGTTTGGCCAAGGCATCCTCAACCATTTTAGTGATTTCGTCTGTGCTAATCATCAACACTTCGCGGGATTGACCTAGGCTGGATACCGTTTTGTCAGAAGCGACTGCAGAGTTAGCATCTGACACTTCGTCATCCGAGGATAATCCTTGATTTATCCTCTGATAGTCCCTTTGTCTAACGGTTCCCGACCGTAACCGAGTTATACGTTGGGATATGTCCGAAAGATGACGAGGATTGAAGTTTCGCGTTGACTTCCCCTTATCAACCATATTAACTGTGACTTCTGGAAGTTCATCATCTTGCACAGTTGGACTTTTTCTACAGAAACGCCTTGGCTTGGTCTTTGGCGTTCTGGGGGAGATCCTTTCAAATATCGAGACCCTCTGTGGAGTGGTCTTGGGGCAGCTACACACTGATAATACTGCCCTGATAATTTTGATACACGGACAGTGAGAGTCCGCTTCCCGGGTACTTCTCTTTCGAGATTTATTCGTACCCCCAGCCCGATAGTACAACTCATCGACGTTGCGGTCGGAGTAATCTACCGACTGCGTACATGGATTCTCAGGTATAACGCGTTCGTCTATCTGACACGTTTTCCTCTGAGTAAACATCGCCTTGTTGGCGTCTACAGGAGTCACACGCTTGGAATCACACCTTTGTGAGGGTGAAACCTTAACGGGCTCCTAATTTTCTGCACGCACCGCCAAGCGGGCCGTTGCAGAAATCATTTTGTTAGGAGGTCGCGTACAACCCCCAGTTTGGGTGTTTGCTCGAAGTTCCTTCAACGGTCTCAAGCTTTCTTTAATAGGCGCTTTGCCTCGACCCTCGGGTAGAGCACCAATGCAATCCTTCAATGGGACTCTAGATTTGAGGAGATCCACGCTGTCATAGGACTTCGTCGGAGGTGCGAGAGCAATAGGAACAGGATCTGGAGTTGACAAAGGCCGAATAGCAGCCTCGGATGCTTTTGCCTTAGGCGCTAATTTGGCCTTTGGCATCCAATCTTGCTTAGATCTTGGTGGCTTTTTGACCACCTTTCCTTTCTGTAACTCATGTGCATTCCGTACAAGGATCCTCGTCTGTGCTAGCAGTACGCGGTGCTTGTGGATACGCTCCTCAAGAGTTGAACGGGTCCGTTTGACACGAACCCATTCGTTAGTAGGTGATTGGGAGGAGGTTCCCAAAGCTTGTTGCTGCAACACTTTGCGCCTTCTGCGTTTCAGATCCGCATCATAGCAGATCCTGTCAACAGGCTCCAAAGCCTTGGCAAATTGACACGCGAGTTGTTGACGACGCCTTTGACGAGCCCTCTTCGTCAACACTGGTGCACATTCAACGGGAAACTTCTTGACTTTCGAGGAGTTGTCACGAACGTTGGATCTGGTTTCTTTGGAAGCCGGCGGATCGTTGCGAAGTGTAACTACAACAGCGACGGCAGAGAGATCGTCTTCTTGGGTCTTCAGATCTGAAGACCAGCGGATCTTCCTGGAGGAGGAGGCCTTCCTGCACCTGCAAGGAGAGGTAGATCTGGAGGAGGAGGAGGAGGAGGAGATATACTCCTCGAACTTTTGCTGGTCGAACTCGTATTCGACCTCTTCGAGCACTGGGATCTTGATCATCGGCTGCGGCACGACAGCTTCGGTAGCGAAGCTGTTCGCTCCCACTGTGGTCGCCAGTTTGTTTGCAGTGAAAGTTGATTTCTTCATTGCTATCGAATCTATTACAACTTTAGTCGTTATAATAAAGTTGAATAAAAAAAAGTTGATCTTTTTATAAGATCTCCTTACACAATGAAAATAAAAAGTTTACAACTTTATCAAACAAACGCAGAGATCGTTTATCGGTCTTCTGCTTCCGTGGGATCTTTGCCTGTGCCGGGGTTTATCCGTGGACCACCGTTGATCAAATCTGATTGCTGAAAAATTAGGCAGAGCTTTGTCTATCCGCAAAGGGATCGAGAAACCGTAGCTCTTATCTCGGCGAAGCGAGATAATCACTCTTCTTAAGATTACCGCAACGGGATAATCCTAAGGAACGAATCGGGCTGCAGATCTAACTCCTCCTCCTCTCTGAAATCTGTGCACTTTAAGTCTTCAATCCGGCAGGGCTTCGCCGAGGCATCAAAACTCTAGATCTGAAAAAAATGAGGACCCGGGGCTGTATTTATAGGCTCCAGGGGGTTTCAGGTGGTTAAAACCACCTAACTGACCATTTCTGCGTTGGAGACACCCCAGGGTGTCTCAACCTGGGCCGACCGAGACACCCTAGGGTGTCTCGGGTGGGCCGAGACACCTCGGGGTGTCTCATTCAAGCTGAGACGTCGTGTTATGCCTGTTTGATTGTTTCCGCCGTAAATTCTTCATCCAAACTCGGATTTGAGTGATTCAAAGTGCGTTGGAAAGCCGACGAGGCGTTCTATAAGCTCCAATGATTAAATCATCCGCAAAATAAATGAGACACGAAGGGTATTTCACCGTTTGTGAATGATACGAGGTTCCCGACCGGTTCGTATCTTCATCATTCCGAAGTTCCGTTGTTTCACGTAGTTCGTCGGTTTACTTCAAGCGTTCACCGACATCAATCAAGCTTCTGTGAACCAGATGGTGACGTTCATCGTCATTTCTTAACACTGAGCTGTTCGTGGAGACCTATAGGTAATTTCCGATGCCTACAACCCTGGCCATTTTCTTATATGCTCGAGCGTCCTCCAAGTCCATGTATCCATGCGCTTTAGCCATCAATTACTCAAAGCTGGTGACTCGCTTCTTAATGAGTGAGTCAGCTAACTCATTGCTCCCCAAGCCAGCCACGACAGCAACATGATGACCATATAGCTAGGTCATCAACTTCTAATCTATTGGCCTGGAACCTCTAGAAATAGTCCCTGAGGTTCTCTCCAGGCTCTTGTCTCATTGAAGAAGGACATGAAGAGGAAGTTTTTGCCTTGTGTCAGCCAAGAAGTAATGAACAAACTTCTGGCTGAGTTGTTCGAAGGTACTGATGAACTTTTTTGGTAAAGAGTTCCACCATAGCTTGGCACTTCTGGATAAGGTGATAGGAAAACACCTAGAGATGATAGGCTCTAGGGCTTACAGTATGGTCATCATGTCATTATAGTTCTGAGCATGCTCCACCAGATCTCCTTTGTACTTATTTTTCTTCATATATGACATCTTGAATTTCTCACACGTAGCGTTCATGATGGAGTCAACGAGAGGAGTGTTCGGTCTGGTAATAACTAGACGTAATATTAGTGGTCGAGGGGCCTAGAGCGGCATAAGAATGTCGAGGACCACATGAAGCGGTGCGAGCATCATGTTATCAGGCTTCATGATCGAAACTAGGGCTCTTACTCGTTGCTTCCTCATTTTTCTGATAGTGTCAAGGAGGAGATGAAAAGCATAGTCTTCTTATTGTCCAGCCTGGACTATAGGCCTAGGTGGTGGTGGAATGAATTGCAGACCTTGCAGGCATAAAAAATTACCTATAATTCCCAAACTCAGCTCAAGTCAGAGAGAGGATGAAGAATGTAATAATCCAAGTCAGAGAATACTAGCCAACACAAAAGGAAGCAAAGGAGAACGCAAAACGACAACCTAAAGAGACTTGGAACTATCTCACTATTAGTGAAATAGTATCCGTTGCCTCGCATATGCAAGACAGTGTTGGCCGTCTCACCAATTCTGTGATAGCTCCCACGCTTTTAGGGCATTTTGTACGGTTTTGTGTGGTTCACTTGGCTCCATAACCATGTGAGGAAGTGAATTAACATGGATGGGTAGTTACATCCTAGAAATACGCCCACTACCCACGAAAAGTGCGACATTTAACGCACTTTAAGGTAGTGAGCGGCGGTTATAAAGGCTCTGATGCTGTCTCCTTTAGCCGAGACAGTGGACACTATCTCGGGCACATGAGACAGTGACCACCAAGTGTTTTGCCTCCTATTCGACGGTTATGATTCCTAATTTCTATAAATACCTTCCTACACTCTTGTGAAGGGTACCAAGGCGTAATCAAGCAGAACAAAGTTGGCACTTCGCGAACTTTGAGAGCAAGAGAGAGTTACTCATCCACTCATGAGCATTCTCAAGAGTCTTTTGGTGTTCCCTTGAGTTCAAGTTTAGACTTATTCTTGAGAAGAGTACTTATCTTACCTTGCTAAGGCACTTACTTCTGTTCTTGTTTCCCCGTCAAAACATTAACTTCAAGCCTTCTTCGTATCCAACGTGGAAACATTGCTTGGTGGTCCACGGATAACGGATCCTCGGCACAACAAAGAATCATACGCAAGTAAAGGCTAATATGTAGGAGTTTTTGTGTGTATTTCTAAGGAACACAATTTTTTTTCTTTGTAAAAAAAAGAGTTACACATGTAAAGCTTATTCTTTTGTTTCTTTAAAATTTGCCTTTCACTTGGACATTAACTAACAAGATAATAAATTCAAACAAGAGCTCTCTTCTCACATTTGATTGTTGTTGACCATAATTAAAAAAATATAAAGATTTTCTTTTTATCATCCTTTTTAGTCGCTTTTATTTTCTAGGATTGCATTTCATATAGTTTGTAGGAATTCACCAAAGTGATTGTAGCACTTGATTTGGCACACACTTAAAACATTCTTAAGGGCAAAACCCATAATCAAGATAAGGTAAGGGATTTCTCACCCTTTCCTTAGCCCACAAATCACTAATTCCTCACTTCACAAACCCAAGCCTTCTAAAACTCATTAGACGTTAGCCTCTAAGGACTCGAGCTCAATAAGGAATAAAAAATCCTTAAGTGAACCGGTTTAAGTTTTCTCAGATTAGTCGGTGTCTAAGGCAAGGTTTAGGGGTTGCGTAAAGCTCTCCGCAAGGAACGAGGTACTTAATTGATCTCTGATCACCCTCTAGTACTATCCTTACCTGGCTAACTACCTGGGTAAAACTTTAATCTTTTCACTGTAGGAGTTTTTGGTTAGGAGCTGGTCTAGTTGAGTTAGGCTAAACCCTAGAATTAGAGTGATTGAAAAGTGATTGCTTTGTTTTAGTTAGGATTTTTATTTATCCTTTTCTTCTCATAAAAAAAAACTAATTTTCTTACTTTCTTAAAAAAATTATTATTATAAAAAGAAGTTGTTTGGTGTATGCAAACTTGGGTTAGGGATAATTCTCATCGTTTAATCCGTGTTGAACCAATCCAAGAAATGACAAATCAACCCGTTCTCCAGGATATGTGTTACCCCACCAGAAATACAATTTCATCTTGCATAAGGCTCCCTGAAGCAAATGGAGCAAATTTCGAGCTTAGACCGTATTACATAAACATGCTTCCCAAATTCCTAGGAAATAAAACAGAAGATGCATATATTTTTATCTCGGAATTTGAGGAAGTGTGTATTATGATTAAAATGAGAGAATTAACCAAAGATGTGATTAAGCTTAGATTTATTCCATTTTCTCTTAAGGACAAAGCTAAAAAATGGCTGTATAGCTTACTGATAAATTCCATCTCAACTTGGGAGGAATTTGTCACCGTTTTTCTCAAAAAAAAACTCCTATTCATAAAACGGTAAAGCTTAGGAACAGTATTCAAAACTTTAAAATTATCCTAGGGGAGTCATTCTAGAAATATTTTGACCGATTCGAAGATCTTTTAATCCAATGTCCTCATCATGGTCTAGAAAAATGGCGATTGTGCCAAGTCATATATGAAGGATTGGACTATTCTTCAAAAACATCTTTAGAATCGATGTGTCAGGGAGATTTTATGAGGAAAAATGCCGATGAAGCTTGGAAATTCCTAGAGAGTCTATCCGAGAAAACAATGCAGTGAGAAAACTGTGATGACAGGGTTTCATCAGTTCCCCAATCTAAGTCTAGTGGTCTTTCCCTGGAGTCAAACATTGCTTCTGAAGCAAAGATGGCGACGATTATGCGGAGGTTAGAAGCATTAGAAGTTAAGGAACGAGCTCCAGCTCAAATCAATCATGTGTCTGCCCCGAGTTGTCATAACTATGAGTCTCCTACCCACGTTTCAGAGGAATGCCCTCTCCTAGGAAACAACCATGCATTAGAACAGATGAACGCTGCATTCCAGTATCCTAGAAATGATCCATTTTCTCCAGCCTACAATCCAGGTTGGAGAAATCATCCCAACTTTGTATGGAATCAAGGATATTCTCCCGGAAATCAAAACTTCATTCCCACGTCGAACCAACAATTCCCTAGGGGAAACACTATCCCATTCAACTCACCAAACAATTTCTAACAAGCTAACCCAGTTTTTCTAACCGAACATCCTCATCCTCACCAACCTACAAATCCTTCAAATTCTGATCATGACAAACGTTTGAGTGTCTTAGAAAAGGGTTTAGAAGCTATGATCAAAGCTTCTACACAAACTACCAACATGTTGACCCAGTCATCCACCACTCTAAATTCCTTCATGCAAACCACCGGCCAAGTGCTCAACTCGAACACTCAAGCCATAGCCCGGTTAGAAACCCAACTTGGGCAACTAGCCACTGCCGTAAGTGAAAGAGAAAAAGAAAAATTCCCAAGTCAACCTGTTACAAACCCTAAAGACAATGGATCCAGTTCAAACCATCTAGCTCATGTGAATGCAGTTCATACACTGCGATCAGGAAAAAAAATAGACAACCAAGTTAGAATGCTACTAGATCAAACCCCTTCTCCCATCCAACACACTCCTTCCGATAAAGCAATTCCTTCCGATGACCAAAACGTTGAACATGAGATTAAGCCTGATCTAGATAGGTATAGTCCCGTTGCCCCCTTTCCAGATAGACTCAAACCTAGGAAAAACTCCCCGCAGGTTGAGAAAATCCTAGAAACGTTTAAACAGGTCAAGATCAACATCCCTCTCCTAGATGCAATCAAACAAATCCCCTCTTATGCAAAGTTCTTGAAAGACTTATGCACTAAGAAAAGAACCACCAATGTCCCTAAGAAAGTCTTCTTAGCTGCCAACCTCAGTGAAATTTTTTTAAAACCCATGCCGTTAAAATACAAGGACCCTGGTTGTCCCATAATTCCATGCGTCATAGGTAACACTCACATTGATAAGGAACTTCTAGACTTAGGAGACAACGTCAACCTTCTTCCTTATTCAGTCTATCAACAGCTAGGTGTAGGAGAACTTAAATCGACAAGATGCACTCTACAATTAGCTGATAGATCTGTAAAAATTCCCAAAGGAGAGGTAGAGGATGTTCTGATCAAAGTTAGAGAGTTTATTTCCAAGTTGATTTTATTATCTTAGAAACGCAACCCGTTTTCAATCTCAAAAGTCAAATCACCGTCATTCTAGGAAGACCATTTTTAGTCACCTCAAATGCTTTGATCAATTGTAGAACCGATCAGATGAAACTATCTTTTGGGAATATGACTGTTGACCTCAATATCTTCAACCTAGGAAGGCAGCCTAGTGATCCATCTGATGAACCCATGGAAGTGAATTTCATTCAAGGAATATCAAGTGAACAATAAGAGGGAGAGTGTGAGTCAGATTCAAGTGCATCTGACTTAATGATTGAGGAGTTTTCTAATGACGAACTAGAGTTAGATCCGTTGGTCAATCATGTTTCTACTGTTGGCTAGCAACGAGAACCTTTAGAGATAGAACCTCGAGTACAGCTTCGCCCATCTGTGGAGGAACCCTCTAAGTTAGAGCTCAAACCTCTACCTGAAAATCTAGAGTATGCCTACTTAGGTGAGAACGAGTCTTTACCAGTCATTATTTCTTCTGACTTAACTACCAGTCAAAAGGAAGCTCTCTTAGATGTTTTAAGAGAGAATAAGGAAGCCATTGGATGGACCATGGCTGATATCAAAGGGATTAGTCCAACCATTGTTCAACATCGAATCCATTTGATAGATGACGCCAAACCTACTAGAGATCCCCAACATAGGTTAAACCCAGTGATGAAAGAAGCTGTTAGGAAAGACATTCTGAAATCTCTCGATCATGGGATCATTTATCCCATTTCTGATAGTTCATGGGTGAGTTCGGTCCAAGTTGTTCCAAAGAAATCTGGGATCACCATGATCCAAAATAAGGCTAATGAGCTGATTCCCACTCGAATCCAAACTAGATGGCGAGTCTGTATTGTCTACATAAAACTTAACTTAGCCACTCGGAAAGATCACTTCCCTCTTCCATTCATTGACCAAACGTTAGAGCGTTTAGTAGGACACAAGTTCTACTGTTCCCTGGATGGATATTCAGGTTATAATCAAATCCCTATCGCTCCCGAAGATCAGGAGAAAACCACCTTCACTTGCCCGTATGGAACATTCGCATACCGACGCATGCCCTTTGGACTGTATAACGCACCGGCCATATTCTAACGTTGCATGATCAATATTTTTTCTGACATGGTAGAGCGATTTCTCAAAATTTTTATGGACGACTTTTCCATCTTTGGTGACACATTTTCCCAATGTTTGCATCTTCTTAAACTGGTCCTAAAACGGTATAGGGAGAAAAATCTGACTCTCAATTGGGGGAAATATCATTTTATGGTCAAACAATGTATTGTCTTAGGACATGTAGTTTCCAATAGGGGAATCGAAGTGGACAAAGCTAAGGTAGATCTTATTTCCAATCTCCCTCCTCCTAAAACAGTCAAAGATGTCAGATTGTTTCTTGGTCATGCTGGTTTTTACCGAGGTTTCATCATGGATTTTAGCAAAATTACTAGACCCTTGACTAATCTCTTAGCTAAGGATACATCATTTGTCTTCTCTCCCGACTACTTCAAAGCTTTTAAATATCTGAAAAATGAGCTAACCACAGCTCCTATCATTCATGCACCGGACTGGACCTTACCTTTCGAACTGATGTGTGATGCATCTGATTCTGCGATTGGAGCTTTTTTAGGACAACGGTTTGATGGAAAACCGCATGTAATCTACTACGCCAGTAGGACTCTGAATGATGCCCAGCAAAATTACTCTGTCACAGAAAAAGAGTTTTTAGGTGTAGTTTTTGCCTTAAAAAAATTCAGGTCCTACCTCATCGGTTCCTTAACCAAAGTTTTCACAGATCATGCCGCAGTAAAGTATCTTTTGACCAAAAAGGATGTTAAAGTACGGCTCATTAGATGGATTCTCCTTCTTCAAGAGTTTGACATTCAAATTCTTGACAGAAGGGGAACAGAGAACCCCGTAGCAGATCACCTCTCTCGACTTCCAAATGCACCAACATCAACCGTCCCGATCAATGAACATTTTCCAGATGAACAACTCTTAGAAATCCAATCTGTTCCATGGTTCGCCGACATTTTGAACTACATAGTCATGAACCAGATCCCTTCTCATTGGTCCAAATAGGATAGATCCCGTTTTCTCTCCCAAGTAAAATACTTTTACTGGGATGATCCATATCTATTCAAATACTGTCCTGATCAGATCTTTAGGAGGTATGTTCCCACAGAAGAAACTAGGAGTGTTCTATCCTTTTGTCATGAGCAAGCATGTGGGGGCCACTTTGGTCCAAGTAAAACAGCTAAAAAAATTCTCCAATCTGGGCTATACTGGCCCACTCTTTTCAAGGATTCATATGAGTTTTGCAAAACTTATAACTGCTGTCAGCTTTTAGGGAAGGTCACTCGGAGAAATATGATGCCCTTACAACCTATTTTATCCGTTGAACTTTTTGATCTATGGGGTATCGATTTCATGGGACTATTTCCAAATTCCTTTGGAAATGTTTACATTCTAGTAGCCGTTGAATACATGTCAAAATAGGTTAAGGCGGTAGCTTGCAAAACTAATGACAACAAGGTCGTTGTCAAGTTTTTGAAAGAGAACATTTTTGCACGGTTTGGAGTACCCCGAGCGATCATCAGTGACAACGGTACACATTTCTGTAACCGTTCTTTTGAGGCTTTCATGAGGAAATATTCAATCACACACAAATTGTCAACTCCTTATCACCGCCAAACCAGTGGACAAGTAGAGGTCACAAATAGGAAGATCAAACAAATCTTAGAAAAAACAGTTAATCATAACAGAAAAGATTGGTCTGTAAAATTATGTGATGCTCTGTGGGCGTATAGAACAGCTTTCAATGCAAATTTGGGGATGTCACCATATAGACTAGTATTTAGAAAAGCTTGTCACCTACCAGTGGAGTTGGAGCATCAAGCAATGTGGGCAATAAAATAGTTAAATTTTGACTCAGACTCGGTAGGTAAGAACATATTGCTCCAAATAAATGAGTTGAAAAAAATTCGAAATAATGCATACATAAACTCAAAATTTTACAAAGAGAAAATCAAGATTTTTCATGACAAATCAATTTTACGAAAAAATTTCTCTCCAGGACAGAAAGTTTTACTGTACAATTTAAAATTGTATTTTTTCCTTGGAAAATTAAGATCAAGATGGACAGGTCCATTTATTATAAAATAAGTTTTCACACATGGGTCTGTCGAGATAGAAAATCCTAAAAATGGTGACATTTTCAAAATTAATGGTCAACGTCTAAAACTATTTTTAGAATTTTCTACGCTCGGAGGGAAGAGGTATCGGTTCTTCATGAACCTCATTATCTATAAAAAATAAAAAAATAAAAAAAACAAAAAATAAATAATAATAATTATAAATAATAATAAAAATAAATAAAATAAAATAATAATTTTTTATTTGATTTCTTCATCCTCATATTAACAATAATTACAGATCCTTATCATCATTATCGACAGAACAAATGTAAGTTCTTCAATTCTTATCTTCTTTACTTTGTGCTTCTGCGAATTTGCATTGAGGATAATGAAAAATTTTGGTGTGGGGGTGGGAAGTACATTTTATCCTCTTTATTTTATCCTTTTGTTGCATTTTTGACATAATTTTTGTTTAAAAAACTTATAAAAATATTGTCACTTGCCAAATTAATAGAGTTAAGTAATAATTGATCTAATTGATAGTTTTCAATTTTCTAATTCCTAGTTAGTAACATACTCAAGTTCACCTTTTATGATAACTCCAAATAAAATTCTTAAGAAATGAATTTTCAACTAGTATACTTTACTTAAGTCTTACCTTAGACTTTTAATTAAAAATAATAAAATTTTTGCATGCTTAACTTAGAGTTGAAAATATTTTTTTCAAGTTATCTTCATTTACACATTTTTTCTGACTATATATACTTACACACATATATTAAAAAAAACTAACCTTATAAAAGAAGAGTGCGAAAAATGGGACCAAAAAAAACACTTAAATTCAAGGTGATTATATCTTGTAAAGCCTAAGTTGACTGAGTAATTAAGCCCAAGGAGTAACTCTATACTTAATGACCTAAGCCCAATTGGGTTAGCATTCATTGGTCCTAAACTCGTTAAATGGTCACTTAGAAAGCCCGTTAAAATAGAAAAAAAAAATCACCAAGAATTAGAGAGTGAAGAATATATATATATATATATATATAATATATATTGTTGTTTTGTATATATGGTCTTGAAAAATAATTTTTGATCAAGAGACTTGAAAGTTATTTTAAACAAAGAGTTAGCATGTTCTTTTTAAAACTTTTAAATTAAACCTCTAATAGTTGACTTGGTTTTGTATTGCTATAATGAAAAAGATTTTCTAAGGGATTTACATTGGAGTTATATATAAAAACGTTTTCTTGATTATTAACTAGCTTCTATTAAAATGTCTAAATATATCAAAGAAAATTAGTTATTTACTGACTTATTTAACTTGGCAAGTTAACTGGATTTTGTGGGTATATTCACTGCAAACCCTCACGAGACTACAACTCGTCCACTAGGGTAACCTAGGGGTTTAAAGGCTTGTTGTATGCGCTAAATACAACCGCGATTCCTGCGAAAGTGAGTTAGGATTTTCTTTTTCTTTCTTTGCTAGAGGACTAGCAAAAGTTTAGGTGTGGGGATATTTAATAATCATATTTTATTACAGTTTTATACCCTCATTATCTATTTTATATGAATAAATATACTAATAATAATTGTTTTTATCTTTAATTGCAGGTTAATGAAGAATAAATCTTTAAACTCTCATCTCTCAACAAAAAGCCTTTGATTTAATGAAGAAATGAAGCCCATGAAGCCAAATGAATTATTTCAAATATTTAATGAAGAAATAAATCAAAGCCTAGTGGAAAATCAAGAGAAAAGGCCAAAGTCCAAATGTTGAAGCCCAAAAAGCCAAGAAAAAGTCCAAAGGCCCAAGCTCAGGAACAAACACAAGAGGATCTTCGAACAACAACCAGAAGTAGGTCCACATCGATGCCAACATCGATGGGGGCATCGATGCCAGCATCGATGCCCGTATCGATGCCAGCATCGATACCCCTATCGATGCTGACATCGATACCATCGGTAGTTAGTTACAGATTAGTGGCTGAAATTCAATTGTTTTGGATAAGATTTTGATCCAATTGCTTACATTCACTGATGTTTACTATAAATAAGGGTAAAGAGCGAGGGGTTAGAGGTGTGAAAAATTTTATAACTCCATTTGGAGAGGAGGGCTACTCTTAATTGAGAAGGTCTTCCAAAAATTATAACTTTTATTGCAATTAATAATAATAATTTTTTTCCACTTTAAATTTTTCTTTTCTCCTCTTTGTTGAATGATGAGGATGGAGATGAAGAGAAATTTGAAGGTTTGCATTTCTTTTATTTTTCACTTTTATTTCTTTTTAGTAATTTCTTTATTATTGCTTATTAGTTAGATTTACATTCATGCTTGTAGTGTAGATTTATTTTCTTGTCTTTTTTTTTGCACTTTAATTTGTAGAGTAGATTTATTTTCTTGCATTTAATTTTTGTAATTTATTTTATAGTTTAGATTTTAATTCTTTGTAGTTAGATTTAATTCTTATTCATAGTTTAGATTTTTCTTTTCTTTTTATTTTTGTAACTAGTTCTTTTTCTTCTTGTTTTTATTTCTTAAGATGTGAAATTAATTCTTGTGGGGTTTCTTTTTCCAAGTCAGAGAAGACTAGCCAATACAAAAGGAAGCAAAGGAGAACGCAAAACGACAACCTAAAGAGACTTGGAACTATCTCACTATTAGTGAAATAGTATCCGCTGCCTCGCATATGCGAGACAGTGTTGGCCGTCTCACCAATTTTTATACAGCCTCCCACGCTTTTAGGGCATTTTGTGGGGTTTTGTGGGGTTCACTTGGCTCCATAACCACGTGAGGAAGTGCATTAACATGGATGGCCAATTACATCCTAGAAATACGCCCACTACCCACAAAAAGTGCGACATTTAACGCACTTTTAGGTAGTGAGCGGCGATTATAAAGGCCATGATGCTGTCTCCTTTAGCCGAGACAGTGGACACTATCTCGTGCACATGAGACAGTGACCACCAAGTGTTTTGCCTCCTATTCGACGGTTATGATTCCTAATTGCTATAAATATCTCCCTACACACTTGTGAAGGGTACCAAGGCGTAATCAAGCAGAACAAAGTTGACACTTGGCGAACTTTGAGAGCAAGAGAGAGTTACTCATCCACTCACGAGCATTCTCAAGAGTCTTTTGGTGTTTCCTTGAGTTCAAGTTTAAACTTATTCTTGAGAAGAGTACTTATATTACCTTGCTAAGGCCATTACTTCTTTTCTTGTTTCCCCGTCAAAACATTAACTTCAAGCCTTTTTCGTATCCAATATGGAAACGTTGCTTGGTGGTCCACGGATAACGGATCCTCGGCACAACAAAGAATCCTACGCAAGTAAAGGCTAATATGTAGGAGTTTCTGTGTGTATTTCTAAGGAACACAATTTCTTTCTTTGTAAAGAAAAGAGTTACACATGTAAAGCTTATTCTTTTATTTCTTTAAAACGATTTAATGGAAGTAACAAAGAAAATTGTTCCCACTTTGATCACCAGCGTGTTTGCTTCGGAAACAATTTTCATTAATCGTTTAAAAAACACAATAATAAGCTTTAAATATGTAACTCTCTTCTTTACAAAGAAAACAAAAGTGTGATCCCTAGTAACACACACAGAAACTCCTATGTAGTAGTCTCTGCTTGCGTAGGATTCTTTGCTTATGCCGGTGATGCGTTATTCGTGGAACAACGAGCAACATTTCTAAGTCGAATACGAAGAAGGCTTGAACTTAATGTTTCGACGAGGAAACAAGAACAGAAGTAAGTGTTTTAGCAAGGTAAGACAAGTACTCTTCTTAAGATCAAATCTAAGTTTGAACTCAAGGAAACACCAAAAGAATCTTGAGAATGCACGGGAGTGGATGAAAAACTCTCTCTTGCTCTTAAAGTTTGCCAAATGCTAGCCTCTCTCCTCGTGTCTTCGTGCACAAGTATGCCAAGGGGTATTTATAGCCATTGGGAGCCATAACCGTAAAGTAGGAGTCAAAACACTTGGTGGTCACTGTCTCATGTGGGCAAGACAGTGTCCACTATCTAGGCCAAAGGAGATAGCTTCAGGGCCTTTGTAACTGTTGCCCACTATCTTGAAGTGCGTTAAATGTCGTACTTTTCATGGGTATAGGCGTATTTCCAGTATATAACTGCCCATCCATGTTAATGCACTTCCTCACGTGGTTATGGAGTCAAGTGGACCCCACAAAACGCCCTTAAAGCTTGGGAGGTTGTCTCACAGTTGGTAAGATATCCAACACTATCTCGCGTATGTGAGACAGTCTACACTGTCTCGCATATGCGAGGCAACAAATATTGTCCTGCCAATAGTGAGATAGTTTCAAGTCATTTTAGATTGTCATTTCGCATTCTCCTTTGCTTCCTTTTGTGTTGGTGATAATCACATTTTATTACAGTTTTATACCCTCATTATCTATTTTATATGAATAAATATACTACTATAATCACATTTTATTACAGTTTTATACCCTCATTATCTATTTTATATGAATAAATATACTACTAATAATTATTTTTTATTTTATATGAATAAATATACTACTAATAATTATTTTTATCTTTAATTACAGGTTAATGAAGAATAAATGTCAAAACTCTCATCTCTTAACAAAAAGCCTTTGATTTAATGAAGAAATGAAGCCCATGAAGCCAAATGAATTATTTTAAATATTTAATGAAAAAATAAATCAAAGGCCAGTGGAAAATCAAGAGAAAATGCCAAAGTCCAAATGTTGAAGCCCAAAAAGCCAAGAAAAAGTCCAAAGGCCTAAGCCTAAGAACAAACAAAAGAGCATCTTCGGACAACAACCAGAAGCAGGTCCACATCGATACCAGCATCGATGGGGGCATCGATGCTCGTATCGATGTCAGCATCGATACCCCTATTGATGCTGGCATCGATACCATCGGTAGTTAGTTACAAATTAGTGGCTGAAATTCAATTGTTTTGGATAAGATTTTAATCAAATGGCTTACATTCACTGATGTTTACTATAAATAGGGATAGAGAGTGAGGGGTTAGAGGTGTGAAAAAATTTATAACTGCATTTGGAGAGGAGGGCTACTCTTAATTGAGAAGGCCTTTCAAAAACTATAACTTTTGTTACAATTAATAATAATAATTTTTCTCCACTTTAAATTTGTCTTTTCTCCTCTTTGTTGAATGATGAGGATGGAGATGAAGAGAAATTTGAAGGTTTATATTTCTTTTATTTTTCTCTTTTATTTCTTTTTAGTAATTTCTTTATTATTGCTTATTAGTTAGATTTACATTCATGCTTGTAGTGTAGATTTATTTTCTTGTCTTTTTATTTCTTTTTGCACTTTAATTTGTAGAGTAGATTTATTTTCTTGCATTTAATTTTTGTAATTTATTTTGTAGTTTAGATTTTAATTCTTTGTAGTTAGATTTAATTCTTGTTCATAGTTTAGATTTTTTTTCTTTTTATTTTTGTAATTAGTTCTTTTTCTTCTTGTTTTTATTTCTTAAGATGTGAAATTAATTCTTGTAGGAATCTTAGAATTGTATGAAACTAGTCTAATTTCCTTTATATTGTATGGATTATTCTCTTGCACTTAAAATATTCATGTTTAGGATAATCAACTAGAAAACTAATCAGTAGAAGAAGAATTTGATAATCTATACTTATCTTAAATGGTTTGATATGTTATGCTTATGAATTCTAGGATTACTATCTTGTTGTTGTTCTTATCATGAATAGTAATTTTGACTTAGATGATAATTTGATAGGTTATACTTTCCTTAAATGGTTTGATAGTCTATACTTAATAAATCTAAGTTCAAATATGTTAAAAAGAGAATAGTTTGTTTTTTGTAATTGAGATTAGCTAGTGGATTAAATTCTAGATTTTTTATATGCTAACCTAATCCGATTAAATGCTAATTAAAATTAATTAACAAATTATTCTTGCAAGAGATATATTCAATATGTTACAAGCAAGAATAAGCAATATGAAC
This sequence comes from Asparagus officinalis, assembly GCF_001876935.1. Classification (NCBI taxonomy): domain Eukaryota; kingdom Viridiplantae; phylum Streptophyta; class Magnoliopsida; order Asparagales; family Asparagaceae; genus Asparagus; species Asparagus officinalis. The sequence continues at coordinate 22,284,135 of NC_033798.1, read as the reverse complement.
TAAGGTAAATATCCTAGCAAAGAGATATACTATGAGATATATGCAAGGATATATAAACTAACACAAGGGGTAAACAATCTAAACAAGATAGTGAATGAAATAAATGAGCAATGCACAAATGGCGATATAAGATGAATGCAAAAAATAAATACGCCAAAGCACACTCAAACACAATCAAATGATCACGAAGTTCGGACCTTCCGTCCTACGTCTCCACTCCCCACTCCGGGGGAGAAATCCACTATCACAACCGGGTTTTCTACGTTCACCCGAATAACGTTTACACCTCACAGTATCGGTTTTCAACGCTCACCGATCAACGTCACTCCTCACAGTCAGTTTTCTAGTTCACCGAAAACTTCACAACACACTCTCGGTTTTCTAGCTCACCGAAAACCTTACAACACTCACAATATAACAAATATAAATTTGTTCTCTAAAATAGATGAGAACTTAATTAAGCACAACTCAATGTTACAATCACTCACAACCCTAATATATTATATATGCAAATACAATAAGCTCAAAGTGGGTGTGTGTAACAATGAGTGAAATCAAAATTAAATCTAAACTCAAATATAAAATCTAGCTTAAGAACAATGATAACCAAACAAGTATATAAATGTAAAGCTAGAGTTTGAGTTTAGAAAACTTCTCTAGATCAAGATGGAGAGATGGAGATTTGAGGCCCAAACAAGAAGATAATCTCCTCCACTTGTGAAAGCTAAAACTGCTTTAAACCAATCCCTTAAACAAGCTTAAACCCTTTTTAAAACCCTTGTTAAAAACTTCTTGGATTTTTTGAAAACTGAGATCAAAGAGAGTTTTTATAGCCTCCAAAACCTCAGCCAAAAACCCCAAACAAAATGACCAAAAAACCATTCTGCAACGGCTCTAAAAAGAACCGTTAGAACTACAGCGGTCGACCGATGAAAATCGCGGTCGACCGCGAACAAGGTCAGAAACTCAGGAGACATCCAGAGAGTTCGTCGGTCGACCGGCGGAAATATCGGTCGACCGGCGGTACTGTACCAGGTATATCTGATTTTATAAAATCGGTTAAAAATAATAAAGCAGCTCCAAAAATTATGAAATTTTGAGGGAAATTTCTAGACATGTATAAAAACATGTTAGAGAAAGAATTTCTGAAAAATAATTTCCAGTTGAGAGAAATAAATGTTTGAACACAGAAATACAGTTTCTGAAAATCTGCTGTGACACACAATTTTGTAAAATCAATTAGGCACAGTAAATCAACTCCAAAAATAGTAAAATTTTTAGGAAAGTTTCTAAACATGTATATCAACATGTCAAAGAAAGAATTTCTTGAATATCATTTCCCATTTATGAAAACTCATCTATTTTGTAAAACATGCACGAACATGCACGAATGAAAATTATGATTTTGTAAATTCCATTAAACATAACAAATCAATTCCAAACTTGATGAAACTTTGAGAAATGTTTGTAAACATGAAAACAAACATGTTAGAAAAAGAATTTTTAATTTGCATTTATAATTTGTGAAAAAACACTGTATTCTGCAAAAGCACTAAAAGACGTATATATGAAAAAACATGTGATTGTTATTTTTGACTCAAAACAAGTTTTGAAAACTTATGGAATATTTATATGGACATAATAAAAGTTGTTTATGATGTAAATATAGTCCAAAACTTATTTTGCATAAAAACACTTATAGTTACGAAAATCACAAATATATATGTGTGTGTATGTTTGAGCTTGAAGTATTAACACACATAATATAAGCCCTAAACTAATTTACCCAAGCTTGATTGGTCTTCAATATGCTTGACTTGGTAATCTCGTGGATGAAGCTTGAACTTGATCTTTAACTTTGAATTGCAAGGCTTTACTCTACTATTCCGCCAACCTCCATTGGATATCATCGTTGAAGCTCTATTACATCCATCCTCCAACTACGTTATTTGTCTACAATACATAGGAATACACAAACACTAGACAAACAATATTAGTAGTAAATTATTTGTAAATCATCATCAAAACAAGAAGGCCAACAATCTCCCCCTTTTTGATGATGACAAACAATTTACAAAAAGGATATATGCATGAAAGGAAATGAATATATAAATTACAATTCACATGCATATAAACAAGAAAGAATATACATATACTCACAATATTTCTCCCCCTTTGACAACATCAAAAAGGGGACAAAAAGAATAAGAGAGCAAAAACTCCCCCTATCAATTAAGCATAGGTGAGTATAAACAAATATAGGGAATACCTCCCCCTATCAAAAAGTCATATGAAATATAAGCAATAAAAGATCATGGCAAACATGTGAGCAAGCATAAATGATATGCCAAAAATCACTCACATCCAAGAGATAATGAGAACACATAATGATATGTCACGATAAATAGGTGTCTCAAAATACAAGCCTAAATACCATGTATAAAAAATAGATTTATGAAATCAAAAGAGAAAAACATGAGAATCATGCAAAAAAGAGTTTTCGAATAAAAACAAATCAACCAAATGAAATCATAAATCAAAATTTAAATCCAAAAATATAAGATCAAATCATCATTGATTCAAAAAAATCATGAGAGGCAACCATATCTAGCTCTTGAGCTAGTAATAACCCATATGAACATTTAAGCATCCGGTAAATAATGTTTGGGAATAAACACCCAATAACTCCGGAGGGTTATATAAACGTAGTCCTCTCATCAAAACAAAATTATTAATCATGAAAACAAAAAGAATTTGATCAAAGAAAATTTATTTTCATAAAAAGTTTCAAAGCATAATTTTCAAAACCAAGAAAAATAAAAAATAAGAACACTAAAATTCTTTGTTTAAAAATTAAATTTATTTGGTACCCAAGAACTCTTGGTACCAAAAGTTTTAGGGACATGACCCCTATCATTTAAGCTCAAGGCCCTAGGGTTGTGAACCCTCTTAGGTACATATGGTGCACTAACATGGTCAAAACAATAATCGCTCAAATGACCCTTCCGATTGCAATATGTGCAATGAAAGAGATCCATTTGTTTTTGTGGACCATTAGCTCGTGCACGGGAATCATTTGCAAATAAAGATTTTCTTTTAAAATTATTTTGCAAATGAGAAACGTTATTAGGAACATATTGCAATTTAGAAGCTTTTTGTATATCAAAACAAAATTTAGCAAGATGTCCAAACCTACCACAAACATCACATTTAAAAACATGTGGTCTATTGGAAGCATTTGTCAAATGAGATTTTCTTTTCAAATCAAAGCAATATTTGGCCAAATGACCAAAACGACCACAATAATCACACTTGAACACACTAGCATGCTTATGATGAACTTTGTGAGAATGAGCATGTGAATGTGTAAGTGTACAAGATGAAGAAGCTATATGAGATGCACAAGGAACATTAGGATTCTTATGTTTGTGTGCATCATAACAAAACTTAGCTAAATGACCTTGACGGCCGCAAATAGAACACTTATAAGTTTTGCTATACATGTGTGCATAATGAGTGGATGATTTTGATTTAGTCTTGGCACACATGTCCATAAGCTTCTTATGGTTATTAATGCATATTTTCAAAGATTAGTCTAAAGATGAAATACTATTTTTCATAAGATTCAAATCTTCATTTTTAGGCACATATGCATTTTTAGAAGTAGAACATAAATAGTTATTTATAAAAGAAGCAGTATTATTTTGTATGTTCTTTACTTCTAACATGGCATCAATCTTAGCATGAGATAAGCTAGAAATGGATGATGATAATTTCTCATTTTCCAATTTTAACATATCATTACTTTCTTTAAGAGCAACATTTTCTTTGGAAATGATATCAAAATTGGAAGCTAGCTTCTCATGATCGGATTTTAAAACATCATGCTTGCTTTTTAAATCATTAAAATCATTTTGCAATTTGTTAAAGGCATGCAATAATTTTTCACTAGCACAAGCAAGTTCATCACTAGATAAATCATTATCGGGTTCGAACTCGCAAACCTCACTAGGGCTATCGCCTAGTGGCCGTGTGCATGAAGCTCCATATGAACTTAAAGCGGGATCCTCCGCCGGAATCCTTTGGATCTCCTCCAAGTTACCATGATGTGCTTCTATGAATGTCCACAATTTGTAAGCACTATCAAAGGAAACAAGCTTGTTAGAAATAGAGGAATCAAGTGCATTATGCATATATTCTAACACAATCTTGTTCATGGTAAACAATCTTTTGTCATTTTTACTCCACTTGGATTTTTCCATAGTGGGTACAATATAAGCATCATCAATAATTCCCCATAGATCAATATTTTTAGATTGCATAAATAGTTTAAATCTAAAACACCATTGAGCATAGGGGAAAGCATTGAATTTTGGAGCAATACTAGAATCATAGCCTAAACAAGATGCATCATTCATATTCATAATTTGTAAAAATATGCAAGCAAGATACAAATGCAATCAAAACAAGATTAGCACAAAAAGATAACTTGGATCTTTAACTCAAGGCGATTAGACCTTAAATCAAAGAGCACCAAGCTCTGATACCAATTGTTAGACCCTAGAGGGGGGGTGATTAGGGTCTTATGCTAATCTAATCCGATTAAATGCCAATTAAAAATAATTAACAACTATATTCTTGCAAGATAGGTATACAATCTATTATGGGCAAGAATATGCAATATACACAAAGTGATATATCCTATATGATGAAATATATATGCAAGGATATATAAACTAAGGGTGATATAAACATAAACAAGATAAACAAGATAGTGGACAAAGTGAACAAAACACACTCGGTTTCTAGCTCACCGAAAACCTAACAATCTCACAATGTAACAAATATAAATTGTTCTCTAATATGGATGAGAACACAATAAAAGCTCATACTCAATTGTTACAATTCTCACCAACCCAAAATATATTATGAATGTAAATACAATAAGCTCAAGTGGGTGTGTGTAACAATGAGTATAAATCAAATCAACTAAACTCAAATATAAAATCTAGCTTAAGAACAATGATAATCAAACAAGTATATAAATGTAAAGCTAGAGTTTGAGTTTAGAAAACTTCTCTAGATCAAGATGGAGAGATGGAGATTTGAGGCCCAAACAAGAAGATAATCTCCTCCACTTGTGAAAGCTAAAACTGCTTTAAACCAAACTCTTAAACAAGCTTAAAAAAAGCTTAAACCCTTTTTAAAACCCTTGTTAAAAACTTCTTGGTTTTTTTGAAAACTGAGATCAAAGAGAGTTTTTATAGCCTCCAAAACCTCAGCCAAAAACCCCAAACAAAATGACCAAAAAACCATTCTGTAACGGCTCTAAAAAGAGCCGTTGGAACTACAGCGGTCGACCGATGAAAATCACGGTCGACCGCGAACAAGGTCAGAAACTCAGGAGACATCCAGAGAGTTCGTCGGTCGACCGGCGGAAATATCGGTCGACCGGCGGTACTGTAGCAGGTATATCCGATTTTATAAAATCGGTTAAAAATAGTAAAACAGCTCCAAAAATTATGAAATCTTTAGGAACGGTTTTAGACATGTATAAAAACATGTTAGAGAAAGAATTTCTGAAAAAGAATTTCCCAGTTGAGAGAAATAAATGTTTGAACACAGAAATACAGTTTCTGAAAATCTGCTGTGATACACGATTTTGTAAAATCAATTAGGCACAGTAAATCAACTCCAAAAATAGTAAATTATGTATATAAACATGTCAAAGAAAGAATTTCTTGAATATCATTTCCCATTTATGAAAACTCATCTATTTTGTAAAACATGCACGAACATGCACGAATGAAAATTATGATTTTGTAAATTCCATTAAGCATAACAAATCAATTCCAAACTTGATGAAACTTTGAGAAATGTTTGTAAATATGAAAACAAGCATGTTAGAAAAAGAATTTCTTAATTTGCATTTATAATTTGTGAAAAACACTGTATTCTGCAAAAGCACTAAAAGACGTATATATGAAAAAACATGTGATTGTTATTTTTGACTCAAAACAAGTTTTGAAAACTTATGGAATATTTATATGGACATAATAAAAGTTGTTTATGATGTAAATATAGTCCAAAACTTATTTTGCATAAACACACTTATAGTTACGAAAATCACAAATATATATGTGTGTGTATGTTTGAGCTTGAAGTATTAACACACATAATATAAGCCCTAAACTAATTTACCCAAGCTTGATTGGTCTTCAATATGCTTGACTTGGTAATCTCGCGGATGAAGCTTGAACTTGATCTTTAACTTTGAATTGCAAGGCTTCACTCCACTATTCCGCCAACCTCCATTGGATATCATCGTTGAAGCTCTATTCCATCCATCCTCCAACTACGTTGTTTGTCTACAATACATAGGAATACACAAGCACTAGACAAACAACATTAGTAGTAAATTGTTTGTAAATCATCATCAAAACAAGAAGGCCAACACACTTGGCCTATTATATCAGCCAACAACTTGCGTAGCCGACTAAACAAATGGTGTTTGTCGGCCTTCAACCGGACGACTAAAGAGGTGGTAGTTTTCTTGAACCCCGTGCCGACAACCACCTACCTTTGCATTAACTGTTCTGACAAAGTTATCATTTCTCTAGTCCTCAAAGTCTTCATGACTTATCAGACTTCGTCAGCACCAAGCAACTGTAGTCACTCGGTACTAACCACCTGGATGACCCATCTTCGCTAGCGGCCGACACCTGTGAGTTGTCTGCTGAATCAGCTACCTACCTAGACTCGGCTCAAGTTATCTATCTGCACTTCTAATCCTCTATAAAAGGAAGTCATGCAACTCAAGGTAACTCTCTAGTTTTTTTCGCACAACTTTGTGCCTTTCTTCATCATCTCACATTTTCTCACTCAAGTTCATGTACTGACTTGATCGTCGTAAGAATACCCGAAGAACCCAACTCCGACCTCTCACGAGTTTTTATGTGCAGGAGAGGGTTGTAGGCACCCGAACTAGCCATTCGAAGAAGCTTGAGGACCCTAACACTCTTCTAATCCACTCGCAAATCCCTTGTTTGATAATTAACATCAACAAGTAGCATTATACATAAAATTTTACCTTTAATGATTATTTTCTCAAAACCCAATTTCATCTTCATATTGTGCAATTATTTTGTCTACAATTATAGCAAATTGAACTAATTTGTATAAATATTTCCTAATATAATTTCCAAAATACAATGGCCATGATTTCATAAAATAATCTGAAACTACACTTTAAACTCCAAGAAACCATCATGTAATGTACAATATACAATGAAGTTGTATACCAATAAATTTTAAGATATTAATTATTTTATAAATTGATTCATTTAAACGAGAGGCGCTACGGTCACACCTTAAACCACACCCCTAATCAAACTCCTCTCTCGCTACAGTGCATTGAGGCCCACATGAATTTTTTTAAAATTCTCATATGGACCCTAGTGCACTGTAGCAAGAGAGGAGTGCGGTTGGGGATATGATTTAAGGATGTACCTCTAGCATTTTCCTTTAGAAATGAGGATTAAATCACCTTTCACCATATCCAATTTGATATTTGGTGGTCGATTCAATCGGCTACTGAATGTTGACCACAGAGTACTTGACGCTAAAGCACAGAATTTGGTGTAACCATATTTAGGGCTGTCCATTTTACCCGCTGGCCCGGGCCCGGCCCGGAGCCCGGCCCGGCCCGGCCTCGGCCCGGAAAACCGGGCCAGGCCGGGTTCCGGGCCCGGGTCCGGGTTGCCTCAACGGCCCTCAAAAACGGTCAAAAAACGGCTATTTTGTGAGGTTATTTTGGTCATTTACCTAGGGGGCTGGTTCTATAAATAGAGGGGGGTTTTCATTTGTTTTCTTCACACCAAAAACTCATCTCTTCTCTCTTATACTCTTATACTCTCTCTTATACTCTTATACTCTCTTATTTATACTTTCTAATCCAATCCCCAAATGGCTTCCGGATCTGATTATGAAGAGCAAAACATATCTCCCGATCCTGAATTGAGTCCTCCTACTATGAGTCCTCCTACTATCAGTCCTCCTACCGAAGTTAATCCCGAATCCGGTGGCGACGAATCTGCACCAAGAGCTCCTAAACGGCCAAGATCCGATGTGTGGAATTTTTACGAGAAGATCGACGTCACCAAGGATGAACACGGTAGGATCCTCACCCAGAAGGCTAAGTGTGCTTTGTGCGGCAAGATTTTTCAAGCTCATCATAAGAGCGGCACCAACCACCTCAAACGCCATTTAGATAAACACAACAAAGGCCAGCCTCCTCAAGGTGATATCCGACAATCCATGATTTCTCAATCCTCCTCTTCTGGTAGTCTCGGTAGTTGGAACTATGACGCTGCCAGAGCCAGGAAATGCGTAATCAGGTTTATCATTCTTAAAAACCTTCCTTTTAAATTAGTAGAAGATGATGAATTTGAAGATATGTTTAGAGATGGTTTTTATCCTGCATTTAAAAAATTTTCTCGTCAAACCTGTCAACGTGATATTTTAAAATATTATCAGCAAGAACAAGAAAAAATAATTTCTTATTTTAAAAATTTAAACTGTAAATTTTCTTTAACTTCTGATATTTGGACATCTAGAGCACAAACTGGATATTTATGTATCACAGCACACTGGATTGATGAAAATTGGCAAATGTTTAAAAGAGTTGTTTCTTTTATTGCAATAGAAGAGTCACATACTGGTGCTAATGTTGCAAATTTAATAATTGAAGAACTTATGAAATTAGAAATTTCACAAAGAATATTTTCTCTTTCACTAGATAATGCAAGTAATAACAATGTAGCTGTTGATTTTATCAGATCATCTTTATCATTGCCATGTCATGGTGATCTTTTTCATATTAGGTGCATCTGTCATATTTTAAATTTAATTGTTCAAAGTGCATTTACTGAAATTAAACCCATGATAGAAAAGGTTAGAACAGTTGCTTACATGCATAGTGCTTCTGAACAAAGACTTAAAAGATGGAAACAATTTTGTAAAAGAAAAAATGTAAAGCCTAGACTAATTCCAAAAGATGTTGACCATAGGTGGAATTCCACATATGCAATGTTAAGTGTAGCAATAGAATATAAAGACATTATAACTGATTTTATAAACTATTATGCTTCTAGTTCTAGTTCTGGTAGCACTTATGGAATAACTGAAGATGAATGGACAGTTATATGTAATTTAAATGAAATGTTACAAGTTTTTTATGATGCTACCATGTTATTATCTGGCTGTTATTATCCAACCATTACTTTAGCTGCTTTACAAATTTTAAATATTCAAAATTTTTTTGATAAATATCGTTTGGATGCTACTTTTGGACCTATGGTTTTTGAAATGGAGAGCAAATTTAATAAGTATTTTAGGCCTATTCCTCATATTTTTGGTTTGGGGGTTCTTATTGATCCATGCTTGAAGGATATTGGCCTTCGAAGTTTGTTACAGTCATTGTATGGTGGACAGGTTATAGACTTAGATGATGGAACCACCCTGAATGCTACTACTCATCATTTACTTATTAGAAATTATTTTCAAACTTTATATGATGAGTATGCAGCTAGACATGGTGTAGCTGCACAACAGTCTGCAGCTTCGGTTTCTTCGAGCTCATCCCGAGCCCGAGGTAAAAGTGTAAGTTTTGATAGGTATGCAATGGTAGCCGAGCTAACTGGTGGATCTGGACTTGGATCGTCATCATCGGAGGTTTCAAAAATAGATGAATATTTTTCTGCTTCTTTAGTTAGATGTCAAGGAAATGCTTTAGATATTTTGCAATGGTGGAAAGTATATGGATCAGTTTCATATCCTATACTTTCCACCATGGTTCGTGATTTACTAACAGTGCAGGTTTCGACGGTAGCTTCGGAATCCGTCTTTAGCACAGCAGGTCATTTGATCGACGATCATATGACATGCTTGGATCCGTATACTGTACAAACGTTGATGTGCTTACAAGATTGGTGGAGGTACGAGAAGCGAACGCAAGGCATCGATCGGATGGCTGGAATTGAAGATAAATTTGAAGAATTGGGACTAGCAGATAGATATAAAGAATAGATTGTAGTTTTTATATCTTAGCTTACAATTTGTAAAGAATTATTTTGGAAATAATTGCAAATGATAGTGATATAGGTGAGTAGGTGCCAACCTAGTTGGGATTTACTTATCTATTGTGATGCGATTAATTCCAAAATAAATTTGTACTTGTAATTTGTAACTGATTTATCAATTATTAATAAAGAATATGTTTTTATTATTTCTTATTTGTAATTTATGTCATTTTAAGTAATTAATAAAATTATTGTTTTTGTTATTTTTCTTGTCTTTTTTTTATAATTTATAAGTTAAATAACATTAAAAAATTTTGGAAAAAATAAAAAATAAAAAAAAGGAAAATCACACGGGCCAGCCCGGAACCCGGCCCGGTCGGGCCCGGACCCGGCCCGGTGTACCCGGGTCCGGGTCTGGGTCCCAGTTTTGCCCGGCCCGGGCCCGGATTTCCGGGCCGGGCCGGCCCGGAAGGACAGGCCTAACCATATTACAGTACCTGTAATTTAATTAGTACATTGTCATAACATCAAAACATAGTTATAAATAAGGCTCACGGGTAATGTTTAACAACTATTTAAAATTATATCTTTTCTTCATATTGTTCATTTTTCTTACCAAATCTTCCTCTGCTTCTTGTCTTAAATGACGATGATATATTTACTGAATGAATTAACTTGACTGATAATGATAGGTTCATTACTAATGTTTTGAAAAGGGCGTATAGCAAGAATAAGTGTCTTTTTATTTTGTAATATCATATTTCTTTAGGGCGGCCTTTAATAATATCGCCTTGTGTTTTTTTCTTGGCCTTCCTTTGCGGCGCTTTATATATAATATATATATATATATATATATATATAATATATAATAATATATATATATATATATAAATATATATATATATATAGTATATAGTATATATATTTTATTTATTTTATTATATTGTAAAATATGTTTTTCTTCTCTCCTGCTCTCTATTGTTGCATAACTTCCCCGCCGCCTCTCTCTACGTTTTCTCTCTCTCGCTCAAAACCACCCCGACGCGACCGCCGCCAGCCTCCCGATCCGCTCTCCCGCTCCGACAAGGCCCACCGCGCTCAGGCCTCGGCACGCCTCGAGCACCGACAACCCTCGCACCGTGACGGCAGCCACCCGCACTCGCGAGCCGCCCCAAGCGGCTTCGAAACTCTCTGCGCGCCTCCCTGACCCGGAACGCAACGCCGCCGAACGTGACGACAACGCTTTTCGCCTGCTGTCCCTGCACGCCCCATGAACCCCAGCTTCACTCGCCGTGTCACCGAGCGTCGCGACGACCAGCACCGGAGCTCCTCTAGCAGCGGCGCCAATCCCGAGCTCCAAAAGCCACGGCATCTTCGCCTACTGCCGCAGCCCAACCTCCGACCAGGGCCCACCTCCTCTCCATCAGTCCTCCTCTTGTCAGTCGCCGATGCACGTCCGACGACCCTGCAGACTCGTCGAAGCAGCGTCTCACCTCGTTTGCAAGCCCGTCGATAGCCCCAAACTTGAGAACTCTGCTACCTCTCATAGTTCTGCATATTGGTCTCCATATAATTCTAATACCAGTCTCCACCACACCCCATCACCACCCCGAAGGGCCATGCCCTCTTAGGCAGATCAACATGGGCTGATATGAAGCAAGTCCAAGCAATACTGAAACTTACTACCTGTCACCACCTTGGTCAACATGTCCGCGGGATTCTCATTTGTGTGCACCTCCATGAGAGAAATATTACCTTCCTCTATGACATCCTACACAAAATGATACCTGACGTTGATATGCTTAGTACAAGCATGATGAACTTGATTCTTAGCCAAATGAATCGCACTTTGGCTATCGCACTACAAGTTCATGCAATCCTACTCAATCCCAAAATTATCTAGAAGACCCCATAACCATTGTAAGGACCATGAATTTTGATACTAGTTAAAATAATTTTTCAAGTATTTTAAAATATTTAATTATTATTTTTTAAAAAAAGAGTATTTGTATTTTTAGATTTTCTATGATTTAAAAATGTGATTTTATACTTATTTAAATGATATTAATATTTATAAATTAATTTTGTGTGGTAAAAATTTTTGGAATTAATTTGTTGTGTTATCGGTATTATTACATGTTATTTTGAATAATACGTTGTATTATTTTTATTATTATGTATATTTACGTATAATACGTTATATTATTAATTACTTATTATTTGTATAATTTGCTGTATTATTTCTACTGTTACATATTATCTGTCGTGTTAGTATAACTTATACGCTTTACTGTGTATATAATTATCCCATAATTATTTGACTTTAAATGTAAGTAAATATATTTTTATTATTAATTATTCTTGTTTAATTATATAATATGGGTATATTTCGACTATTTCGTATCATTTGTTGTATTAGCACAACATGTAAGTTTTTAATTATAGATAATTATTATGTAATTATTTCAATTTTGAAGTACCTAAAATTATTTATTTTAATTATTTAACCCTAAACCCTAGCCCTAAAATTCTATATATATATATATATAAATGTTTTTCTTCTCTCTCTCTACGGTTCATCTTCCCCGCCGCCTCTCTCTTGTTTTCTCTCTCTCCTCAAAACCCACCCCCGCGCGATGGCTGCCAAGCCCTCGCCCGTGTTCGCTCCAGCCTCCGACAACGCACCCGCTCAGCTCCAGCGCCTCGAGGGCTGCCGACATACGCACTTGCCACGGCGGTAGGCACCGTAACCCTCGCGCCGCCCCAGCCTCGAAACCATGGCCTCCCTGGCCCGCGACAGCAAACCCCCAACTGACCACCGCTTTTTGTCCCTGCTGTCGCTGCACCCCCAACGAACGCCAGTTCCCAACCACCAGTCACCGAGGGCTCGCCGAACGACGCGCAAGCGGTTCCTTCCAAGCAGCTGCGCCATCGCGCGCGAGCTCCTCAGCACCATCTCGCCGACTGCCCAGCCCACCTCCGACCAGCTACCTCCTCCCATCAGTCCTCCTCTCGTCGTCGCCTCACCGTCCCGACGACCCCCTGCAGACCCGTTCGACAGAAGCCTCACCTCGTTCGTAGCCCCTCGATAGCCCTAAACTTGAGAACTCTGCTACCTCAAACTTCAACTGTCGCCACTGCCTGCCCGTAGATCCATAGTCTCGCACATCGACGTCGATTCATTCGACGAACCGAGGCAAGATCCTTCTTTCTTGTTGGCTCGTTAATTTAATTTTTTTATCTCAATTATGAATTTATTACGTATGTGCGTAGATTAGTTTGTGCTGATATGATATTAATTATGTGGTTGTTGAAAATTTTACGGTGAATATATTCTGTGAAACGATGAATAAGTATGTCAAAAATATAAATTATGGTTAATTTCGTGTTGTTTGAAAGGAAGAATATATTTATAGAGTATTTTTAGAATTATTTATAATAAGGAAAATATTTTAAAGGGAATTATTTCGAGAAAATAATTTATTTTGAATAAAGAGTATTATTGAATAATTGTTATGATTAAAAGAATTTTATTTTGAAAAAAAGAATTATTTTAGATTAATAATAAGAAATAATTTTAATGGAAAGTATTCTTGGAATTAATAATTGAGATTTTGATTTTCGTGTGAAAAATATCTATTAATGGTAGTTTCATCTTGCATTGTTAATAATAGCTTTACTCTCGTATGTTTCTTGCATGTGATCACGACCTCTGTTCACACTTCATGACTTTGACACTTAGCGTAATAACATTTATTATTCCATATTGAGAATCATGAGAAGTACATGACTATAGTGACCTGTATGACATAGTTAGGATCTAGAATCTCATGAGTAGTTGACCTGAAATTACGAGAATTAGGGTGAGAAGTCTTTGTCCATGTGAGCGGCTGTGATTGTTGATGTATATTCCAGGCTCGTGCCGGTGAAGTTTGTGTAGTCACCGAGGTGGGTCTGAGGAGTTGAGATATTTATGATTGTGGTTGTATTCCGGGCTCGCACCGGTGAAGTTTGTGTAGTCACAGGGGTGGGTCTGATGAGTTGAGATATTTGTGTATTCCGGGCTCGCGCTGTGACGCCCCTGTTTCCACACATGGCTGTAGTCCAAGGTGAACCCAGAGATGTCAAACCCGCCATGCACCCACACTGTGCAATAACATGTTTCACCATCACAGTAATATCTCTCCAGTGGAATCAAGTAAAAGTGCAGGTACAAAACAGGAAGAATAACAAAAATAAATACAATAGACATGATATAGAACGAAATATCTCATAAATGATATCATGTCTGAATTGAAATAAACTGAAATACATCTGGAGTTTGAAATAAAATAAAATGTCTCAACATGAGTCAATTGAAAATCGTACAAATGCACCTAGCCTTTACAAATGGAATACAACTCTAATGTCTGAACAGTGAAAATAAATCTATGGTGGAGTCTCAACTAATAAATCATGCGACGGCGACTATGCCAGAAACTCCGTCATCCTGCGGCTCTCCGGAACTCTGAGCCGCCTGAAAGGAAAATTTAAAAGAAAAAGAACAACAGCAAGAGCGTCAGAGCGCTACAGCAAGTTCACCTCCATCCGCCCCCAGGGGAAGGGCTGCTAGATGATGAAGTGGAGGCTCTATCTATTAAGCATAGTCTACCTAGATCATTTTCCCTGTATCTAATGGAATTAATATTTAAAAACTTACAACTTGAGACGTAGTACGTCGAGCGAAATAATCCAAACAAGGAAACCCTCATGTATATACCGTATGTCTCAGGTAGTAAATAACTAAATATTAACCCTGAACTAAGCAATCAAAATATAACTGGAAAGTAAAGCATCATAATAGACATCAGCATATGTATCTCGTGTACTCGTATAGCAAAGTATCTCAACAATGAGTAGATACACTTTTGGCATCTGCCAATACTTAGGTAAATAGTTTATAATATTATCATTCTGAACTTCTTTCAACTCATCGCATCATAGTGCGGATCGACAAATAGGTATCATCGCATCACCGCGCGGATCGACAAATAGGTATCATCGCATTATAGTGCGGATCGACAAATAGGTATCATCGCATCACCGTGAGGATCGACAAATATGTATCATCGCATCATAGTGCGGATCGACAAATAGGTATCATCGCATCACCGTGCGGATCGACAAATAGGTATCATCGCAGTCTCATTTGCGGTGTACTAACTCACAAGTAAATAGATCTAGATTCGTCGTAATCCCCGTGGGATACTCAAATGTGTATTTCGTCATATTCATGACTGTAAGTATAACATCGAGCGGCTCAAACTCCGCGTTCGCGTCACAAACAGCGCAATCAAACTCCAGAAAATAAAATCGGGCCAAACTGTCCAATAAATAATCAGGGTTACCAACCCCGACTATCTGCTGTAATAACTAATTGTGAATAGTAGCAGTACTTACTAATAGCAACCGTACTTTACGACTAGTATCCGTACTCATGAATAGTAACAGTACGTATGAATAGCCCCCCAACATGTATGAATAGTAATAGTACTCATGAATAGTAGCGTACGTATGAACAGTATAGCATTTACGAATAGTACCACAGTATGTATGAATAGTAATAGTACTCATGAATAGTACCGTATGTATGAATAGTAATGCTATTTATCCATAGTACCACAGTACATATGAATATTAATAGTACCCATGAATAGTGCCGTACGTATGAACAATACCGTACATATGAATAGTACCGTACATATGAATAGTGCCTAGTGGAATAGTGCCGTACGTATGCATAGTATCGTACGTATGAATAGAACCGTACGTATGAATAGTACCATATGTATAAATAATAACAGTATTTCCAGCGGTAGACATGTACGTATAGTTCTAGCTAGCAATATCATGTCTTTAGGAATTTGGTCTTATATTCTATTCATCAATTTTCATCAATATCAATTTGGTCTTATATTCTATTCATCAATTTTCATCAATATCAAGTCTTTTCTTCAATATCATGTATATTCGTTAATTTTTATCAATATCATATCTTTTCATCAATATCATGTTTTTTCATCAATATCATGTATATTCATCAAGATCAAAATTTACTGGGGATGAGTTAGGAAAGAGATGAACTTGCCTTTATTGATCTCTGAAATTGGAATCCATATATGTTCATGTTCTCCGAATTGTTTAAATTCTCTTCCTCTTTTCCTCTCTGTTTTTTTCTCTCTCTCTCCTTCTTTCTCTCCCTCTCTCATTCTCTTTCTCTCCCCTTTCTTTCTCTCCCTCTCTCCCCTTCTCTTTCTCTCTCTTTTTTCTCTTCTCTGCGTGCTCAGAAGAGAGAGGGGGTAGAGGCTTTTATAGGAGGGGGTAGGTGGGGGTAGGTGGAAAGAAGAAAAGAAAAGGAAAATAATAATAATAATAAAATTTATAATTTTATATTATTTAAAAATTGAGTTTTAAATCTCCGTTCTCAGAAAGTAATAAAAATTTACCCACAAGACCGTCTCAATATTCTACGATCAATGGTGCAATCCTCATATTTATCTGATCAATATAAAAATTATTAAAAATACAAATACGACAGATACTAACGAACTTGATACCGTCTCAAAATAGTATTTCTGTCCCCGTTGTCAAAATGCAACGAAACTTTAATCACAGCACGGTCTTGACATTCTAAAATCAATGGCGCAAATTTCGTGCCCATATGATTAATAAAAAAATTACTAAAAATAAAATAGTATCAGTTTTCAGTAGACACGCGATACCGAGGCTGAAACTGCGAATCGATCTCAAATCGATTCCAATCTAATCCATTCATCCCAGAATGCGAATCGATCTCAAATCGATTCCAATCTAATCCATTCATCCCAGAATGATCACAAATCATAATAAAACTCATTTATTATCATTTATCATTCATCCCAGAATGATCACAAATCATAATAAAACTCATTTATTATCATTTATAATAATATTTTCAAAATTTTCAGGGTTTTACATTCTTCTCCCCTTAAAAGAATTTCGTCCTCGAAATTCCGCAATCGTATCTTAGAAATTAATAATATGAGAAAAGCACGTTGAGGGAATAATCCAGACAAGAAAACCCTCACATACACATCTCATACCATTAATCTCTAGATATGAAACAAAGAAATGTCTGTATTTAACAATCTAGAATGTAAATACTCTCACTTTACCCCTAACTAAGCGGAACTAGTACGTCGGGCGAAAAATCCGAACAAGGAACCCCCCATATATATACCATGTGTTCCGAATGATTAAGAGCTAAGTGTTAATACCCCCATTCTAGCGTTAAGTATAAATATGATCGTATGGATAATCATAAACAGGAACAAATCATAATCAATCAATTTATCTGTTCAAACAGGTGCGGGAAGTCGCGATGCATATCCTCCTTGCGCTCCCAAGAAGCCTCCTCAGCTCCTTTCCGGTTCTATTGAACTTTGACTAAGGGAATCACCTTATTTCTAAGTCTCTTGTCTTCTCTAGCTAGAATACAAATTGAAATCTCAATAGTGGTCAAACAATCATGAAGCTCACTCTCCGGTGCGTCTAACACTTGCTGCTGCTCCTCCTCAAGTAAATGCTTCATAAGCATCGAAACATGAAAAACATCATGTATACTCAACATCGATGCTGGAAGATCTAGCCTACACGATACAGCTTCAATGTGCTCAACAATCCTGAACGGACCAATATATCTCGGGCAAGTTTTCCCCGTTTACCAAATCGCTGAACTCCTTTCATCGGAGATACTTTCAATAATACATAGTCCCTAATCTTGAACTATAGCGGTCGTTACCTCTGATCTACATAACTCTTCTGCAGACTCTGTGCTGTAAGAATACGCTCCCAAATTAGTGCTACATTCTCTGTAGCCTATCTCACAAGTTCTGGTCCAAGTAGCAAGCTGTCTTCTTGATTTGCCCAACAAATAGGCGATCTACAAGGCCTCCCATATAATGCCTCATACAGTGTCATCCCTATAATCGCTTGACAACTGTTGTTTACAAGCAAATTCAATCAATGAGATATGGTCCTCCCAGATACCCTGGAAATTGATAACACATGCCCACAATATATCCTCCAACACTTAGTTGATTCTCTCTGATTTAGTTCCTTCTATGAGAAGATGTACTTCAAACTCTGATGATCTGTGAATAGCTCGAACTGCACTCCATACAGGTAATATCTCCATGTCTTCAGTGCAAAGACCATTGCTGCTAGCTCCAAGTCATTAGTGGAATAATTCTGCTCATGTGTCCTCAACTGCCGCGAGATGTAACCCACTACTCTCTGGGTCTGCATCAAAACACCTCCTAGACCCGCTAGTGACGCATCCATATAGACGACAAAGGTCTTATCACTACTCGGGATAGTCAATACTGGTGTTGTAGTCAACTTTTTCTTCAAAGTCTCAAAGGACTTTTGCCACTCCGGTCCTCAAATAAACTATACACCCTTCTTCTTAAGGTGTGTCAGTGGGGTATCAGTCTTCAAAAAGTTTAGATGAATTTTCTATAATAGCCGGCAAGACCGAAAAAGCTACGAATCTCTATAACAGTCTTCGGTGGCTCCTAATCAAGTACTGCATCGACTTTTACTGGATCAACTCCAATGCCCTCTTTGCTAATGACATGGCCTAAAAATCTAACCTCTGATAGCCAAAATTCGTATTTGCCGAACTTAGCATATAATTGGTGCTCTCGTAAAGTATGTAATGCCAATCAAAGATGCTGCTCGTGATCTACCTCCGATCTCAAATAAATAAGGATGTCATCAATAAATACAATCGCAAATTGGTCTAAATATGGACGAAAAACCCGGTTCATCAAATCCATGAACACCACGGGTGCATTGGTCAGCCCAAATGGTATGACAAGAAACTCGAAAGACTCATATCGAGTCAGAAAGGCAGTTTTGGGAATATCCATCTCCCAAACTCACAACTAAAAATAACCAAAACGAAGATCAATATTCGAGAAATGCTGCGTTCCCCGCAACCGATCGAACAAGTCATAAATCCTATCTAATCCGGATAGTGAACTTGTTCAACTCAAGAAAATCTATACATAATCATAAGTTACAGTCCCTCTTCTCCACGAAGAGGATTGGTGCTCCCATGAATAACAGATACTCCAGTGAGTAAGACTCTAAGATAGCGAAGAGGATTGGTGCTCCCATGAATAACAGATACTCCAGTGAGTAAGACTCTAAGATAGCACTCATCTAGCTATATTTGTAGCTCCAGTGAGTAAGACTCTAAGATAGCACTCATCTAGCTATATTTGTAGCCCCCTCATCTCAACAGGTACTATACGAGAGGGTGCTCGGGACATCGGTACAGTGCTCTGTTGCAACTCGATGCAGGACTCAATCCTCTCTCACTGGAGGTAACCCAGATATGTCCTGAAGGACATCCTGATAATCTGAGACAACTGTATTCTCGCACAAATCAGCACTCTGGTCCCTCAGCATCACCACCTCGACGTATTTCAGAAATGACTCCGCATTTGGGTTACCCTATGAGGTTGCTACTATCTATACAAACCCAACGAATGCTCATAGGCTGACTATTTTAGCAAAACAATCGATAGAGGTTGCTACTATCTATACAAACCCAACGAATGCTCATAGGCTGACTATTTTAGCAAAACAATCGATACTGATATGGTAGGATGAAAGCTAATCCATACCGAGAATGATGTCAAAATCCGACATCCACAACACAATCAGATCTATGAGAAACTTGAACTCATCTAGACTGATGATACTGCTCCTACAGGTACTCTCTAATAGGGATATCTCCTAAAAAGGAGTAGAGACTAATAACGGAACATCTACAGGATGTGCTTTAAGCTGAAGCCTATCCATGAAGGCATAAAAGATAAAAGAATGCGATTTTTTTAAATAAAACAAGGTCTAAGCTGGAAAGAAAATTACGAAGAAAGTTCCGCTCGTACCATGATCACGCGATACGGCTACATAAACTCTGTCCGTGATGGAAAATATATAGGACCATCTGTCCCTCAGGAATCTCCTGGATAACGCAAATCTGGCCTACTAGCCCCTCAATCCTCGGAGTAACAGGTCCTCTATCCTCCGCTACTAGCGTAATTGCGGTTCTGAGACTGCCGACCCTGACTTCTATCAAGCTAGCTTCCTGCTGGTGTACTGCGATAAGTCCTTCGCTCTTTGTCTGATCTTGTTACAATTGTAACATGTATCCTAAACTTTGGGTTGCTACGGCGCTCTCGAATTATGTTGTGCTCTCTTCTTATACCGTCCTTGTTGATAGTGGTAAAAATCTTTATCCCGCTGCTGGGGTTCTCTAGATCCCGTAATAGGCTTCTTTCCCTTGTCATCGTCACTATGCAGGTTTTGATTTCTTCATTAACTACAGGCATATCTCCCTGCTTCAATCTGACTAGCTCTGACTGCTTGTCGAAAAAGTAAACAAAATTCTCCCAAATAAGTGATATTTGCTGCTCTAGCGAAAATCTAAAGTCGTTGCTATCCTCCGGTGATGTCCTTTACGATGATTACATCTAACTTATGTTTGTCCTTTACGCTGATTACATCTAACTTCTGTTTTGTTACTGAATCGACGTTAAGAAAATTTCATATATTTCTTTCATTTATAGGCTGCACATGAATCCGGTGTTCCCTGAAACTATGGTGCTCTCATTGTTTGATATCTTTCTCAATCTTACTAAGCCAAGCCTCCTGCTCAGCGGCTCTATCAACAGCTGATTATGGTGGTGGTGTACTCATTGGTATTTCCTATTTACTTGGCACGATGGGTACAAACGGTGGTGGAACTCCTGAAAGTGGTATTGTAGACGGAAATAGATACTCCTCTCGCTCCTCAACTGTTGTAAAAATCTTGCTGTAAACGGCGCCATGAAGTCGATCAGATACTGTGGAGTCTGCTGCGGCCCGGGCTCTGCTTGCCCAGCTCTCCGAGTACGAGTTTTACCTCGATCACGTCCTTGTCCCAATATTTATAATATCAAGAGGAGAGCTTAATTGACACAGTAAATGAGGTCGCAAACATACATATATACATAACATAATGTATCACGCTTAAGTACCCATAACACATAGTATTCACGCAAATACATAAAATAGTTGTTATAAAAAAATTCCAAAATTTTAAGATATACGCATATATTGTCCTCACTCATTCCAGGTAATTTTTAGCGGACTCTATACATGAATCCTAAGAAACTCTATTCTAGCTCCACGACTCAATACAGGATGATCCTAAGGATACTGAAACTAGAGCTTTGATGCCAACTGTGACGCCCCTGTTTTCACACATGGTTGTAGTCCAAGGTGAACCCAGAGATGTCAAACCCGCCATGCACCCACACTGTGCAATAACATGTTTCACCGTTACAGTAATATCTCTCCAGTGGAATCAAGTAAAAGTGCAGGTACAAAACAGGAAGAATAACAAAAATAAATACAATAGACATGATGTAGAACGAAATATCTCATAAATGATATCATGTCTGAATTGAAATAAACTGAAATACATCTGGAGTTTGAAATAAAATAAAATGTCTCAACATGAGTCAATTGAAAATCGTACAAAGGCACCTAGCCTTTACAAATGGAATACAACTCAAATGTCTGAACAGTGAAAATAAATCTATGGTGGAGTCTCAACTAATAAATCAAGCGACGGCGACTATGCCAGAAACTCCGTCATCCTGCGGCTCTCCGGAACTTTGCGCCGCCTGAAAGGAAAATTTAAAAGAAAAAGAACAACATCAAGAGCGTCAGAGCGCTACAGCAAGTTCACATCCATCCGCCCCCAGGGGAAGGGCTGCTAGATGATGAAGTGGAGGCTCTATCTATTAAGCATAGTCTACCTAGATCATTTTCCCTGTATCTAATGGAATTAATATTTAAAAACTTACAACTTGAGACGTAGTACGTCGAGCGAAATAATCCAAACAAGGAAACCCTCATGTATATACCGTATGTCTCAGGTAGTAAATAACTAAATATTAACTCTGAACTAAGCAATCAAAATATAACTAGAAAGTAAAGCATCATAATAGACATCAGCATATGTATCTCGTGTACTCGTATAACAAAGTATCTCAACAATGAGTAGAAACACTTTTGGCATCCGCCAAATACTCAGGTAAATAGTTTATAATATTATCATTCTGAACTTCTTTCAACTCATCGCATCATAGTACGGATCGACAAATAGGTATCATCGCATCACCGCGCGGATCGACAAATAGGTATCATCGCATCATAGTGCGGATCGACAAATAGGTATCATCGCATCACCATGCAAATCGACAAATATGTATCATCGCATCATAGTGCGGATCGACAAATAGGTATCATCGCATCACCGTGCGGATCGGCAAATAGGTATCTTCGCAACCTCATTTGTGGTGTACTAACTCACAAGTAAATAGATCTAGATTCATCGTAATCCCCGTGGGATACTCAAATGCGTATTTCGTCATATTCATGACTGTAAGTATAACATCGAGCGGCTCAAACTCCGCGATCGCGTCACAAACGGCGCAAACAAACTCCAGAAAATAAAACTGGGCCAAACTGTCCAGTAAATGATCAGGGTTACCAACCCCGACTATCTGCTGTAATAACTAATTGTGAATAGTAGCAGTACTTATGAATAGTACCCCCAGCATGTATGAATAGTAATAGTACTCATGAATAGTAGCGTACGTATGAACAGTACAATATTTACGAATAGTACCACAGTACGTATGAATAGTAATAGTACTCATGAATAGTACCATATGTATGAATAGTAATGGTATTTATGCATAGTACCACAGTACATATGAATAGTAATAGTACCCATGAATAGTGCCGTACGTATGAACAATACCGTACATATGAATAGTATCATACATATGAATAGTGCCTAACATATGAATAGTGTCATACGTATGAATAGTACCGTATGTATAAATAATAACAGTATTTCCAGCGGTAGACATGTACGTATAGTTCTAGCTAGCAATATCATGTTTTTAGGAATTTGGTCTTACATTCTATTCATCAATTTTCATCAATATCAAGTCTTTTCTTCAATATCATGTATATTCGTCAATTTTTATCAATATCATGTCTTTTCATCAATATCATGTTTTTTCATCAATATCATGTATATTCATCAAGATCAAAATTTACTGAGGATGAGTTTGGAAAGAGATGAACTTGCCTTTATTGATCTCTAAAATTGGAATCCATATCCGTTCCTGTTCTCCGAATTGTTTAAATTCTCTTCCTCTTTTCCTCTCTGTTTTTTTTTCTCTCTCTCCTTCTTTCTCTCTCCCTCTCTCTTTCTCTTTCTCTCCCCCTTTCTTTCTCTCCCTCTCTCTCCCCTTCTCTTTCTCTCTCTTTTTTCTCTTCTCTGCGTGCTCAGAAGAGAGAGGGGGGAGGCTTTTATAGGAGGGGGTAGGTGGGGGTAGGTGGAGAGAAGAAAAGAAAAGGAAAATAATAATAATAATAATAATATTTATAATTTTATATTATTTAAAAATTGAGTTTTAAATCTCCGTTCTCAGAAAGTAATAAAAATTTACCCACAAAACCGTCTCAACATTCTACGATCAATGGTGTAATCCTCATATTTATCTGATCAATATAAAAATTATTAAAAATACAAATACGACAGATGCTAACGAACTTGATACCGTCTCAAAATAGTATTTCAGTCCCCGTTGTCAAAACGTAACGAAACTTTAATCACAGCATGATCTTAACATTCTAAAATCAATGGCGTAAATTTTGTGCCCATCTGATTAATAGAAAAATTACTAAAAATAAAATAGTATCAGTTTTCAGTAGACTCGCGATACCGAGGCTGAAACTGCGAATCGATCTCAAATCGATTCTAATCTAATCCATTCATCCCAGAATGACCACAAATCATAATAAAACTCATTTATTATCATTTATAATAATATTTTCAAAATTTTTGGGGTTTTACACGCGCCGATGAAGTTTGTGTAGTCACCGGGGTGGGTCTGAGGAGTTAGGATATTTGTGATTGCGATCTATCAGTTATCCGATAATATGAGCCAGTGACCTGTTGTAGGATGACTAGTTACATGATTTAGATTCTTGGTTAAGTATGATTCTTATGAGACGTAGATCAGTTGTACTTCTTTTCACACATAGATCGGGGTTAATATTTAATTATCTATAATTTAAGACATTTGGTATATAGATAAGGGTTTCCTTATTTGGATTAGTTCGCTTAACGTACTACGTCTCTTGTTGTAGATTTTTAAGTATTAATTCCATCTATTGTATATCCTTGTTGCTTGGGTGGTTTATGATCGCTACCTGCGTGATCTTCTTACTTGGTTGATTTTTGGATTCTTCTGATTATTAGTATTCCAGTTGCATACCTCTATCGTTATTACTATCATCACATGTTCTATTTCTATTTCTATTATCGCATTAACCACGCATATATTATCATTACTGTTATTGTATTTGTTCCTGCCTTGGGGGATCTTGCCGTGTGTTACACACACTGACGTACTCCTATTTTCTGGGTGTACGTCAGATTTAGGAGACGGACAGCCTCAGTTCGGAATCGTACAGGAGCCAGATGATTCTTAGTAGGGGTGTCTTGAAGAAGGAGTAGAAGAACCAGCTGAAGTGTAGCAGTTTTCTTCCTTAGTAGTAGTTAGGCATTAAACCTCTTTTACCGTACTTTTCTTTAGTTGATGTTGGACTTAGTATTTTAACAGTATTTTCTTTATGGACTAGTTGATGTTGGACTTAGTATTTTAACAGTATTTTCTTTATGGACTATGTATTTCTTATTTCCTAGTTGGATTATTTTGTTATTTTCTTTATGGACTATGTATTTCTTATTTCCTAGTTGGATTATTTTGTAATAAGGGTATGTTGGACCAATTTTATGTCTAGGATGATTTACTGTTGATGATATGTCTATTTCTTATTCTAAGTTGTCTTTATATTCTTGCTATTGTGATCTGGGACCTGTGACTTCGTATATTATAATTTTGACACTTAGCGTATTAGATTGAGTAGAAATAGTTTTATTATTTATTTCTACTCAACCTAATACGTCACGGGCTTGTTCACATTCCGATTCCCGGGTATTTTGGGAAGCGAGGCGTGACAGGTTTTTTTGGTGGCCCATGCAGGTTCCGGTCCCGTGTCCTCACTAGTAAGAATATAGTAGATAATTTAGATACATATCATATTTCATCTGTAAGATTATAATTAAGTTCTTATACTATTATCTTAATAACTATGTTTTAGCTCCTATTTCTAATATATTATTTTGATTTTAACCCTAATTCTTTGATCCTCGTTTTCCTTCAGAACCATGGTGGGTACTCGTGGTTTTAGTAACCCATCTAGTAGCAGTGCCCCGCAGCCCGAAGTGGATCCAAACCAACTTCTGGCGATGATTCAGGGATTGGTCACCAATCAGCAGCACTTGGCGGGACAGCTACACCGGGAGCCTCAGCACTAGCCTCCCCCTCGCGCAGAGTTTGGAGTTAGAGAGTTTCAATATATACGGCCTCCTTCCTTTTCTGGTGTCGAGGGACCTTTAACAGCAGAGGAGTTTCTCAAGGTCACTGAGACTATCCTCACGGTGACCCATATTGCCCCTGCTAAATGGGTAGACCTTATGGACACCGACACCGCTCGGATTTGGTGGACTACAGAGAAGGCTCATTTGGAGAGACCGGTTTCGTGGGATACCTTCACAGACCGCTTCA
Source organism: Asparagus officinalis (assembly GCF_001876935.1). Lineage (NCBI taxonomy): Eukaryota > Viridiplantae > Streptophyta > Magnoliopsida > Asparagales > Asparagaceae > Asparagus > Asparagus officinalis. Next base: position 22,258,262 of record NC_033798.1, on the reverse strand, counting down.
ACAGGAAATATTTTCCTCAGTCGGCTCGGGATGAACTCCTACGTAGATTTGTTGAGCTCAAGCAAGGAGGTTGATCCGTCGATGAGTACGAGGCCGAGTTTTCTTCCTTGAGTCGATATGCTCCTCATCTTGTTACAGACCCCACTATCAGGAGGCATCAGTTCCAGAAGGGTCTGGCTAAGTATATTAGATTGGCTCTAGTTGGTAGAGCACTTGCGACCCACGACGCCGTGTTGGATGCAGCACGCGAGATCGAGAGCGTTTAGAAGGAGCCTGAAGACCCACATGTGATCCAGAGCAGGACACCAGTAGCTCCGGCCAGAGATGACGAGCATCCACCTTCGAGGCAGCAGCAGAATCCGTAGCAACAACAGTTTTCTCAGCACCAACCACTTCCTCATGTGCATCCCTATCAGCGCCCTGGAGTGCAGACTCGCAACCAACCCTTGGTACAGTGTTCCTATTGTAGCTACCCTGGGCATACCTAGCAGGAGTGCCCCAGGCGTCTTCGTCTGTGCTATAACTGTGGGTCCCCCGATCATGTCAACCGGGAATGTCCACAGAGGCAGCAGGCCAGCTTACCCGCACCTCCCGTTCGAGCAGCTCTTCTAGCTCCACCTCGATCAGACTTAGCAGCTCCAGCTCAGCACAGACCCTACCCTCGAGCAGGCCCTCTTCCTCCACAGCAGCAGATTTATCAGGAAGCACAAAGGTAGCAACCACCACATCAGACATTCATGATGACGGTCGTGGAAGCTAAGGAGAACAACCAAGTTATCACCGGTAAGAATAGTTTATTCTTAATTTTATTTGCATATGAACTTCCTTATTTCACATTGCCTTATGATATTATGATAGGATTTATTTATGAGTGCTAGTTTAGATGTATTTTCCTTCTACACTAGACTAAATAAGGTTCTTGTTTCTTCCGTTATTGCCTTATCACTCTTTGACTCTGGAGCTTCACATTGTTTCTTATCTCGTCGACTTGCGAGTACCCACTCTTATTCCATATCTCTGTCCTTGAGTTCTTATTTTAATTTCGAGGACGAAATTTGTTTTAAGGGGGGTAGAATGTAAGGACCATGAATTTTAATACTAGTTAAAATAACTTTTTAGGTATTTTAGAATATTTAATTATTATTTTTAAAAAAAGTATTTGTATTTTTAGATTTTCTATGATTTAAAAATGTGATTTTATACTTATTTAAATGATATTAATATTTATAAATTAATTTTGTACGGTAAAAATTTTTGGAATTAATCTGTTGTGTTATCGGTATTATTACATGTCATTTTGAATAATACGTTTTATTATTTTTATTATTACGTATATTTTCATATAATACGTTATATTATTAATTACGTATTATTTGTATAATTTACTGTATTATTTCTACTGTTACATATTATCGGTCGTGTTAGTATAACTTGTACGTTTTACTGTGTATATAATTATCCCATAATTATTTGACTTTAAATGTAAGTAAATATATTTTTATTATTAATTATTCTTGTTTAATTATATAATATGGGTATATTTTGACTATTTCATATTAACTGTTGTATTAGCACAACATGTATGTTTTTAATTGTAGATAATTATTATGTAATTAGTTAAATTTTTAAGTACCTAAAATTATTTATTTTCATTATTTAACCCTAACCCTAACCCTAAATATTTTAAAAGGAATTATTTCGAGAAAATAATTTATTTTGAATAAAGAGTATTATTGAATAATTGTTATGATTAAAAGAATTTTATTTTGAAAAAAAAGAATTATTTTAGATTAATAATAAGAAATAATTTTAAAGGAAGGTATTCTTGGAATTAATAATTGAGATTTTGATTTTCGTGTGCAAAATATCTATTAGTGGTAGTTTCATCTTGCATTGTTAATAATAGCTTTACTCTCGTATGTTTCGTGCATGTGATCACGACCTCTGTTCACACTTCATGACTTTGACACTTAGCGTAATTACATTTATTATTCCATATTGAGAATCATGAGAAGTACATGACTATAGTGACCTGTATGACATAATGAGAAGTACATGACTATAGTGACCTGTATGACATAGTTAGGATCTAGAATCTCGTGAGTAGTTGACCTAGAATTACGAGAATTAGGGTGAGAAGTTTTGGTCCTTGTGAGCGGTTGTGATTGTTGATGTATATTCCAGGCTCGCGCTGGTGAAGTTTGTGTAGTCACCAGGGTGGGTCTGAGGAGTTGAGATATTTATGATTGTGGTTGTATTTCAGGCTCGCGCCGGTGAAGTTTGTGTAGTCACCGGGGTGGGTCTGATGAGTTGAGATATTTGTGTATTCCGGGCTCACGCCGGTGAAGTTTGTGTAGTCACCGGGGTGGGTCTGAGGAGTTGGGATATTTGTGATTGTGATCTATTAGTTATCCGATAATATGAGCCAGTGACCTGTTGTAGGATGACTAGTTACATGATTTAGATTCTTGGCTAAGTATGATTCTTATGAGACGTAGATCAGTTGTACTTCTTTTCACACATAGATCAGGGTTAATATTTAATTATCTATAATTTGAGACATATGATATATATAGATAAGGGTTTCCTTGTTTGGATTATTTTGCTCGACGTACTACGTCTCTTGTTGTAGATTTTTAAGTATTAATTTCATCTATTGTATAACCTTGTTGCTTGGATGGTTTCTGATCGCTACCTGCATGATCTTCTTACTTGGTTGATTTTTGGATTCTTCTGATTATTAGTATTCCAGTTGCATGCCTCTATCGTTATTACTATCATCACATGTTCTATTTCTATTTCTGTTATCATATTGACCACACATATATTATCATTACTGTTATTGTATTTGTTCCTGCCTTGGGGGATCTTGCCATGTGTTACACATGCTGACGTACTCCTATTTTCTGGGTGTACATCAGATTTAGGAGACGAACAGCCTCAGTTCGGAATCGTACATGAGCCAAATGATTCTTAGCAGGGGTGTCTTGCAGAAGGAGCAGAAGAACCAGCTGAAGTGTAGTAGTTTTCTTCTGTAGTAGTAGTTGGACATTAAAACTCTTTTATCGTACTTTTCTTTAGTTGATGTTGGACTTAGTATTTTAACATTATTTTCTTTATGGACTATTTATTTCTTATTTCCTAGTTGGATTATTTTGTAATAAGGGTATGTTGGACCTATTTTATGTCTGGGATGATTTACTGTTGATGATATGTCCATTCCTTATTCTGAGTTGTCTTTATATTCTTGCTAGTGTGATTGGAGACCTGTGACTTCGTATATTATAATTTTGACGCTTAACGTATTAGATTGAGTAAAAAGAGTTTTATTATTTATTTCTACTCAACCTAATACGTCGCGGGCTTGTTCACGTTTCGATTCCCGGGTATTTTGGGAAGCGGGGCGTGACAACCATAATGCTTCCTTTACTCCCTCTGCCATGACCATATACTCAGCCTCTGTAGTAAAAAGTGTTATTGTAGCCTGTAACATCGATCGCCAACTAACTGTAGCATCATGTATTCTGAACACATAACCAGTAGTAGATTGTCGTCTGTCTAGATCACCCGCTAAATCCGAGTCTATAAACCCACCAATCTGACACGTATCTCCACTAAAACACAAACCCATATCAACGGTACCCTTCAAGTACCTCAGGACCCATTTTACTGCTTCCTAATGCGTCTTTCCCGGATTCGCCATGAACCTACTGATAACACTAACCACTTGTGAAATATTTGGATGTGTACACACCATTGCATACATCAAATTACCAACTGTACTAGCATAAGGTACACGCTCCATGTGTACCTTCTCTTCTACTGTAGTAGGAGATTGTTAACCTGAGAGCCTAAAATGTGCAGCCAATAGAGTCACCACTGACTTAGCACTTTGCATCCCAAACCTTAGGATAACCCGCTTAATGTAGCTCTTCTGACTCAACAACAATCGCTGATTTGCTCGCTCACTTCTAATCTCCATACCCAGTATTTTCTTAGCAGCGCCCATGTCCTTCATCTCAAACTCTTTACCAAGTTGAGATTTTAACCTATCTATCTCTATCTTGCTTCTCGAAGCAATAAGCATGTCATCCATATACAAAAGAAGATAGATATAATCACATCCACAAAGCTTCTGAATATAGACTCAATAATCATAATCGCTTCAAGAGAACCCATGCTTTAGCAAGAATGAGTCAAATTGCTTGTACCATTGCCGAGAAGATTGTTTCAATCCATAAAGTATTTTCCTCAAACGACATACATGATGCTCCTTATCCTCAACCTTGTAACCCTCAGGCTAATGCATATAGATTTCCTCCTCCAAGTCTCCGTGCAAGAAGGCCATTTTGACATTGAGTTGTTCTAGCTCAAGATCACCATGAGCAACAATACTCAATAGCACCCGTATAGAAGTGTGTTTCACCACCAGAGAAAAAATCTCATTGTAATCCACAACCTCCCTTTTTGCAAACCCCTTAGCCACTAGTCTAGCCTTGTACCTTGTACCGTTGAGCTCGGAAGGATCCTCCACTAGTCTAGCCTTGTACCTTGTACCTTGTACCGTCGAGCTCGGAAGGATCCTCCACTAGTCTAGCCTTGTACCTTGTACCTTGTACCTTGTACCGTCGAGCTCAGAAGGATCCTCTTTTCTCTTGTATACTCACTTATAACCAATAGCTTTCTTCCCTATGAGAAATGAGACTACCTCTCATGTTTGGTTCTTCCGGAGAGATTCAATCTCTTCCTCCATTGCAACCAACCAACTCTCACTATCCATGTCCCGAATAGCTTCTTTGAAGGTAACCGGCTCATCATCCTCTACCGAGAGTGTGTACTCAATCAAATTTACCTGCCTATAGTGCTTCAGCGACATACATGATGCTCCTTATCCTCAACCTTGTAACCCTCAGGCTAATGCATATAGATTTCCTCCTCCAAGTCTCCGTGCAAGAAGGCCATTTTGACATTGAGTTGTTCTAGCTCAAGATCACCATGAGCAACAATACTCAATAGCACCCGTATAGAAGTGTGTTTCACCACCAGAGAAAAAATCTCATTGTAATCCACAACCTCCCTTTTTGCAAACCCCTTAGCCACTAGTCTAGCCTTGTACCTTGTACCGTTGAGCTCGGAAGGATCCTCCACTAGTCTAGCCTTGTACCTTGTACCTTGTACCGTCGAGCTCGGAAGGATCCTCCACTAGTCTAGCCTTGTACCTTGTACCTTGTACCTTGTACCGTCGAGCTCAGAAGGATCCTCTTTTCTCTTGTATACTCACTTATAACCAATAGCTTTCTTCCCTATGAGAAATGAGACTACCTCTCATGTTTGGTTCTTCCGGAGAGATTCAATCTCTTCCTCCATTGCAACCAACCAACTCTCACTATCCATGTCCCGAATAGCTTCTTTGAAGGTAACCGGCTCATCATCCTCTACCGAGAGTGTGTACTCAATCAAATTAACCTGCCTATAATGCTTCAGAGGCTGGTCTAACCCTAACTTCTGAATATGTTTGTATGCTCGCTTTGGCCTAGTGAAAGCCAAACTATCTTCGAGCTGCTGTTGTTGTAATACCTGTATATTTTCTTGCTGAACCTCCTCCTATTCAAGCTCATCATCACTCTTTTCCTGAGTGTCTCCATGATCCACCTCTTGAACACGACTAGAACCTAGTTGGTTACCTTTTGATAAAGCTATCATGGATTTCTCATCAAAGGTAACATCTTTGTTGATCACGAACTTGGAATCTTCTGTATACCAAAGACGATAGCCTTTTACGCCCTTTGTATACCTAAAAAATATTGCCTTCTTAGCCCTCGCGTCAAGCTTTCCCTCGTTAGCATGATAGTAGGTTGTACATACGAAAATCCTGAGTCTATCATAATCCACATGCTCCCCTGACTATACCCGATAGGGTACATCACTATCCAACATCGAATATGAAGAATGATTCACTATGTAACAAGTTATCAGATCGACGGCATACTATCCGCCAGGCAATGGCCTCGTAGAAGCTTTCAACAAGACTATTGTAAAGCTTCTCAAAATGTTTGTCTCTAAAAGTTGACATGATTAGGATGAGAAGCTTGGCAAATGTTTATGGGCCTACCACACAACGGTGAGAACCCCAACAAAAGCCACCCTATTTTCTTTGGTATATGGCTCTGAAGTCGTACTACCCTTAGAAATTCAGATTCCGTCCCTAAGAGTTGCTCTGGCGACCGGAATGACAAATGAAGAAAAGCATCAGCTCCACCTTCAAGAAATTGAGGTACTGGATGACAGGCGACTTCAGGCTCAGCAACAAATTGAATTGTATCAAGCTCAAATCTCCAAAGCCTATAACAAGAAGGTCAAAGAACGAATCTTCAATAAAGGCGACGTGGTCTTAGCAGTCAGATGATCCATGGTGATGACACACGAGACCAAAGAGAAATTCAATCCTAAGCGGGAAGGACCCTTCGTAATAGAATCGGTCTATTCGAATGGAGCATATCATCTCATCAACTAGAAAGGCAACATGCTCATGATGCCTATTAATGGGAAGTTTCTTAAGAAATATTACATATAGGCTGTGAAGTCCCCTTTCTCCTAATCTCCAGCCAAGTCTGAGATAATAAATCAGCTTTACTCAGAGTGGGGGTTGGTTACTCGGAATTCATTTGAATGGAGAGTAATAAATTATTCAACTAGTATATCGTAAAGTTAACATTACACCTCTGATGATTGAAATTTTCTAGAATTATTCTAAGTGATAATAAAAGAATTTTTAATTGATGCTAAGTTAACATTACACCTGTGGCATTTTCAATATTTTCATTATCTTAAGTTGAAATGCAACAAGGAAAAGGCAATGAAAAGCAATTATAATGTCATTTTCATTCAACATTATTAGTATGATACAGAATGACAATACTTGGTGTGAAAATGATACAAAAATTTATCCCCAGCTAAGAGAAATACAAGATTTAAGCTTCAGAACCCAGTAGGTTAATAGACGCGAGCTTGGCCTTGACATCTAAAAGCTTCTTCGCATGGGCTACTCAAACATGTTCCGCAACCTCCCTCCTAAGCTCAGATTCAATGGGCATAGTAGTTGCAGCCTCTTTCCGCATTGCATCAAGAGCTTGCATTTCTCCTTGTTGAGTATCACGAATTTCAACATTCTTAAGATGGAGTCCTTGCATAGTCAACTCTCCTCAGCAAGCTAAGCCTTCAACCGAGCAATAGAGACGGTAAAGGCAGTTAGGGAAGCTTGTACTTGGTCATGTTGCTCCAGTAAACTCGCAATATGTGCTTCTTGCTTAGACAAACTCTATCGAAAAACTTCTTGCTCATGTGCTTTTGTAGTTCGAAGAAGAGCAAAAACTCTCTCCATTTCGTATTACAAGTTAACATGAGTCAAGTTTTCCAAACGTGTCAAATATAACTCGAACTCAAGAAGGCTCACCATGCAATGTGAAGCCTGTCGGTTCTCATCCAAACGCCTAATGCTGATTAAGAAACTCATGAAGAAGGGCTTAAAGTTTGATTAGGTACATTGCCTAAGGCTAACTAGCGAGATCGTTTGCTGCATAGTGTTCTCCAACTGCATGACAAGGTCCTGCAAGGGTATAGAACCTGACTGAATAAATGCAGGAGTAACTCTTTTTGACACTTAGCCTGGAGAAATCAAAGCGATGAGGTGAATCAGGGGAACAGACTCTGATCCCCCAACACTTAGTTCTCCTGCACCTCTTAAGTCTTCCGAAGCAGGGGTGTTTGGTTGAAACTCAGGCCGATGAGGAGATAACGGAGTAGAAGGTTCCTCGTCTTCATTATATGGGGTCACAACAGGCTTAGATACAAAAGGCTCAAACTTCATCGTGTCTTTCATCAACTTCAGCTTTTTGGAAGATTTAGGTTCAACAGGTCTTCTCTTGCGAGCCCTCTTCTCGTATTCGCCCTCCTCTTTAGCAGTAAGAGTCTTCTTTCCTGATGATCTTAATGTACGAGACCCAAGGGCTGGTGCCTCCTCATGAACTTCTTCAACTGTCTTCTCTTTGCAAGGCTTGGTGGTTGGTGCCTTCTCTTGGAACTCTCCTGCTTTGGCTGCTGCTAGTTCGCAGGACAAGTACTCTTCTATCCTCGGCAAACGAGTCATCATGGAACTCCACCTGGATTCATAAAGTTCTTGGATATCGTTGATATAGGAAGTGTACATGTTGTATTTGGGGATCTGAGAAACTTTATAAAACTAGTTGCAAAACTTTAAAACGGTGGAGCAGCTGGGCGTCAAATTGGGTAACGTGAATCGGGCATAGGTCCCTCTAGCAGAGAAGAAGTACCAAGCGTGAGCTCCCTCATACAAATTTCTAATTTGAGCCAACTCCGGATTAGGTTTCCAACATAAAGTTGGTCATACCCAAATTGCCTAGCTAATCGAGAGGGTATGTAGAGCTCGATAATACATTTCTCACCCAATCGGAAGACCAAGTATCCCACTCTCATCATAAGGAGCCATCTGAAGATGCCCTCGTTCAGGGACGAGAATCCCTCGAAACCCACGTATGTAAAACTAGTTCTCTCCCTCTTGGCCCCATCAAAATCTGGAGAGCAGCAAAAGATCTGATAGTTGTCCCCTTGGGACAAGAGCTATCGGGCCCAAACTATGTAAACATTAGTCCATGTAGCCGACTCGAGCCTCTGGACAAATGGAACTGAGGCCTCGTTATTTTCAACAATTGTCGTCATCAATGAGGGACAATACAACATGAACCAGGCTACCAAATAGGTATATGGAACTGGTACGTGGGGCTGGGGAGTTTTCTACACTTTCCTCCTCGCAACGTTTATTTCTTAGACAACAAAAAATTCAAAAGTCAACACCCACAGACCGCTCTGCATGCAGCCTACCATCACAGAAAAGAGAGTCACTAGTCTCCCATGAGTACGACTAGGCATACTACCTTAGCCAAGATTGACTCAACCGGTTTCGACGACACTACACACCGCCTCAACCAAATCATCAGAAAGTCGACAAGAAGAGCAGCGGTATCGGAGATAGGAGTCACAGCCTGGTGGTGAAAGATGTCAAACTCGGTACTAGCTTTGAAACCATCCTCTGGATCCTTAATCTTATAAACAGCATTGGGAGCCCTGATGCAGGCTTTGATGCTTTAGGAAGAGCTTACAGCGAGATGGGTCATGGCCACATACTTCTGACTCAAGTTCTGAAAGAGGTAGTCCGCCCAGGAAGTGTTCATGACGCCTCCTCCGTGCAGCCCAACGACTTGAGTACAAATTTGGAAGTGGCACATCATCTCCCAGAAAGTTGCATAAACTTCTGGGTGTACCGCTCTCAAGATAGGAGAAGACTAAGGGTAGTACTTCTTCAGGAATTTATCGTTGATAGGCAGCAGGATCTTATCGCCATTCGGTTTGACGAGGCGGTAAGCTCCATTCGAATAGACTGTCCCTATCAAGAATGGTCCTTCCCATTTGGGTTAGAATTTACCTTTCTTCTTGGAGTTAAGTATCATGGGTCACCGAACTATGAGGACCAGCTCTCCCTCCTTGAAGGATTAGTGTTTGACTTTCTTGTCGAAAGCCTTGGAGATTCGAGCTTAGTAGAACTCAATACGACGCTGGGCTTCAAGTCGCCTTTCATCTAGAGCCTTGAGTTCTTCGAGTTGCCATTGATGACTTTATTCAGTCATCATCCATGTTGCAAGTGTGACGTATAGGGACGGAATCTGAATCTCGAGTGGCAACACAACTTCGCAGTCGTATACCAAAGAGTAGGGCATGGCGCCGGTTGGTGTACGGATCGTGGTCCAATATGCCCATAAGCTTTCCCCGAGCTTCTCATCCCAGTCACACTTGCTATTGGAGGTCATCTTAGTTAAAAATCTTGATGATTTTCTTGTTGAAGGCCTCAGCTAATCCATTTGCCGATGGATTGTAAGCCGTGGACGACAGGTTCTATATTTTGAATTTGTCACAGAATTGAGTGAAAGCATGACTCATGAATTGTGATCCATTATCATGAATGATGCGCCTCGGGATGCCGTATCGGTAGATGACATGATGCTTGATGAACTTGATCACATCACTAGTTTTGACTTCTCTTAAGGGGACAGCTTCGACCCACTTGGAGAAGTAGTCAGTTATCGTAAGGATGAATCGATGACCTTTAGCCGATGGAGGAGATATCAGTCCGACGAAATCCATTCCCTATGTCTCAAATGACTATGAAGTTGTCATCGAATGCAAGTCTTCGGGTGGTTTATGGATGTAATTAGCATGGATTTAACACGCGTGACAACTCTTGGTGTAAGCAACAGCGTCGTTGACTATTTTGGGCTAATAGTAATCGATTCTTCACAAGCGGTCCCAGAGCTTAGGTCCGGGTTGGTGAGCACTGCAAGTGCTATCATGGGTTTCCCACAAGGCTTCCCGTGCTTTTGTCGTTAAAATACATCGAAGTAGCAAGTCGTCATACGACCTATGATACAATACCTTTGTGGTTGCATCGTAGTAGAACTTCGGTGCGCGTCTGCAAACAGAATCCCACTCCCTGATGTCTTCAGGTAGTATACCGTACAAGACGTAATCGATGATCGGAAAGTGCAAATCTCTCGGCTTCCCGGTGAGTTGCATTCACCTCTAGAGCATACCCCGGTTGGTAGAGTTGTCGGCTTACGACGGTGACTTATTAGCTTTTCCCTAATGGTTGGGCTAGGTTAGCTGCCAATGATGCCAATGCATCTGCGTGCGTGTTCTTGGAATAGAGATCATACTCGATTCGAAGGCTGTCGAATAATTTGGCTAATTTAATGGCCGCCTGGTGACATGGGATTAAGTCGTTATTTCTGACTTCATATTCCCCCGTCATATATCTGACGATGAGCTGAGAGTCACCATAGGCTTTGAAATGCGTCACCCCCAATTCCTTAGCGAAGTCAAGTCTAATGAGCAACGTGTTGTACTCAGCCACATTATTGGTACATGGCTCAGTTAGTGAGAAAGCTCGGGGTAATACATAGTTTTGTGGAGAAACCAAGACCACCCCCATACTTGCAATAATAAATCCGCTGGTGCCCACATGAGAAGCATCGTCGAAATATAATCATCAGGCTTCTTCCTGTGAGGTTGCATGGGCCTCATGGGTTTCGTCCGGCAAGTCCTCGAACAGGTCAGTCTTTGACTCAAAGGGTGGATAGCCATGAGATCACAAATTGCCTATCCTCTGACAGAATTCTGTGGCATGAAGTAAATATCGTATTGAGACAGCAAGAGTACCCACCTTGCGAGGCGTCAGCTCAAGGACCCGAGCTGCATCATGAAGACTCGGATGGGGTTTATCCGGGAGATGACATGAAGGGTTTGACCGACCAAGTAGTGTCGTATTTTCTAAATTGCGAACACTAGGGCCAAATATTCCTTTTCGACCATACGGTATCGTCGTTCAGCTCCTTGTAAGGTCCTACTCAAGTAGTAGATGCCTTACTCTTGGCCCACATGGTCGTTCTATGCAAGGAAGGTATCGAGAGAATGCTCCATTGCTCTCACATAGATCAAGAATGGTTTCCTTGAGACGGGGGCTGCTAAGATAGGTGGATTCGAGAGATGATTATTGATCTCATCAAAAGCTTGTTGGCAAGGTTCGTCCCATACGAAGGAAACGTCTTTCTTCATTAGTTTGGAGAAGGGTTGACACTTGCCCGAAAGATTTGTAATAAATCTACGGATGTTGGCCAAACATCCTTGTAGTCCTCTTAATTCCTTGAGACTTTTGGGCGGTTGGAGCTCTTGGATAGCTCGCACTTTGTTAGGGTCGATGTGAATCCTCTTCGTCGTGATGACGAATCCGAGGAACTTGCCACTCGTCATGCCTAAGAATGACTTCGTGTGGTTCATCTTCAGCTGATGGGACCATATGAGATTGAACATGACTCTTAGGTCTTGCAGGTGATCGTCTTTGTCATGACTCTTCACGACCAGGTTGTCCATGTAACATTTGGCCGTCTTCTGTAGATGATCTCAAAAAATGGTGCTCATGGCACGTTGATAAGTGGCGTTGGCATTCTTGAGTCCAAAAGGCATGACTAAATAACAATATGCCCCTAACGGAGTTCTGAATAAGGTGTGCTTCTCGTCTTCAGGATGTATTTTGATTTGATTGTACTCTAAAAACCCGTCCATGAAGGACATCCTTTCGAAACCACAGGTGTTGTCGATGATGACATCCGTGATGGGAAATAGGAATTCGTCCTTTAGACAAGCAGCATTGAGATCCCTGAAATCAATGTAGATACGGATTTTTCCGTTCTTCTTCAAGACAGGAACAATGTTAGCCACCTAATCGGGATGCTGTTCCTCCCTGATGAAGTCTGATTTGATCAGCTTCTTCACTTTGGCTTCGATTGCCTCCATGATTTGTGGGTGAAATCGTCTCTACTATTGTTTGACGGGTTTGACGTCTGAGCCGATGTTGAGGTGGTGCATGGCGATATGAGGATCGAGACCTGGCATGTCCTCATAATTTCATGCGAAGACATCGATATATTCGTGGATGAGAGCTATAAGGTCTTCCTTCTCGTAGGGAGGTGAATTATCACTAATGAATATGGGTTTAGGATTTGCCTTGTTTTCTATAATTTTCTAGAGGATTTTCTCCTCGGTGGGTGGTTCACATTGTTTGAAGCGACCAATCCACTGGGCGTTGACATGATGATCACATGCTTCATCATAAAACGGGATTTGTTCATCCTCTCAAATTTTGCCGGTACCAACCGTAGCCACATTGGTCGTTAAGTCTTTGAACAGAGCCCCAATGCTGACATCTGAATCCCAAGTCGAGGACGATGATGATTGATCATCTGAGTGAGAATCATCAGATATTCTGTCAAAGTTACAGTACAACTCCGAAGAGGAGAAGGAGTAACCGATCCCCTTTTGAGTCTTGCCATAGTAGTTGTCAGGCTTCACTTTGGGGACATAAGCAAGTTAAAGAGGTGTCTTCTGATCTTTGCCATACTTCAAACCTTCTCTGTGGATGAAATCATAACCCATCCTCTCCATCATGAATTTTGTGATGGGGCTGTAATGCAAAAATTGAGGAGCAGGTTCGTCTTCGTCTGACTCGTCCCACAATGTACGTGCGGTTTGGTCTATTCTTCTGAAAATGATTTTTTACTGAGAAACATTTCTTTGGGAAGGTATGACAAAGACAGCTCGCGAGGACTCGATCATTTATCGATTTGTGACAAATGACGAGTGCATAGGCAAGTGCAAAGGAGAGTCATTATACAACTCTGCATTTAAAGTGTTGGTCTCATCATTAGATTTTGAAAAAGAAAAATAAGCAAATTTGAGATTTTCATTCAAAATAAACTCGTCCGCTATATCAATGTCGGTGATAGCAAGGCTTTCATAGCCAATTACAATAGGTTCAATATCATTAAAGACAAGACCCTTATTGCTCTCGGGCTCACTATTAGCCTCATTGCCACTGCCAGGCTCATCGACCGGAGGCTCGTCACTTGACTCAAGGTCCTGGTAGAGCAGAGAATCTGTGAAATAGTTTTCAACTCCCTTGAAGGGATGTTTATCCGTAATTATAGTCTTTACTTGGTCACAATCGTCAACATATTTCAAGCACTGATGTAATGTGGATGGGACTATCCTGTTGCTATGGATTCATGGTCGACCCAACAGCATGTTATATGAGGATTCCGCGTCAATGACGTAGTAGGTCACCTCAGTTCTCATGTTACCCAGTCGGCATTTGAGATGAATCTTCCCAAGCAGCCGGGTTCCGGTGGCGTTGAAGCCGAAGATGATGGTTGTTGTTGCGGATAGTCACCTTTGAGGTATTCCCAAAATGCTTGATAAGTTTTCACGGGACGATGCTCAACACAGATCCTGGATCTACTTGAATACGATCCACTCGGGAGGAGCCGATGTATCCTGTGAAGTACAGAGGTCGATCATGAGATGTTCTTTTGACGAGCATGTCCTCCGGAGTAAAAGTGATACAGGGGATCTGCTGTTTGGATGTTTGGCAGCATTGTAGGCATCCCATTCTAACCTCATTTTCGGGAGTGGGCAAGAAATGTGTGGCAAAGACTTCTGAATCAGTCAACGCCTCTCGTAGGGCTTCGTGGGTTGTTTTGGACAACCGCAAGAGCTCATACAGAGTGATCCTAGCTAGAATATTTTTCAGCTGGGTGAGTAGGTCAAACCAAAAGGGTTAACCATTTGAGCTCGGCCTGTCAGGACTTAGCTGAACTATTGGTGTCAGTCCCATTGGTAGCCTCACTGGACTCTCTACCGTTGG
>NC_033798.1:22232212-22243926 GCF_001876935.1 Asparagus officinalis | reverse complement strand
TTAGGTAATCAATGCATCTGCCTCCTCGTCGAAATCGGGGAGGGTTACTACCTCTGCTTTGTTATTGTCCGGAATCGCGAAAATGACATTACAAAGCTTGGAATTGCTCTTGGATTTACTGGAAGTTCATTGCTTGTCATACAGGAGGTCGGGATGAACCCACATCACTTGTCCTAATGACAAAGTTTGTGACTCCAAACCTTTCCCTCGTTGATTGTGAGGGTCGTCATTGACAATCTTTAGTTCTGCCTTAGGGATGGGCATGACTCCTACTGGTGTATGAACCTCAGGGAGATACATACTGAATTGAAGGGTGACCATGTTTGTAGTCACCATCTTCTCCACATTTTCCTTCTTTAGGACCCCTACGTCGTAAGGAGCTTGCAGTTTATCCTTAAGGATATAGTATCTAGAGGTGTGATGACCAACGAATCTGTGGAATGCACAGAACTACGGATCATTGGTCTTTTTCATGTCTTTAGGTTTCGTGACTTCTGGCAGCTTGATCATGTTGCTCTTAAGAAGAGTGTTAAAGATAGCCACCACCTGATCTTCTATGAAGTCGTATTGCCTTTACAGGTATTGTTCAAAGGTTTTGGCCTTCGGACGTTGAGATGATTTTGGGGCTGGAGTAGAATCGACAGCCATGATCTACTTTCCTCTTGACTGAGGGTTCCGAGAGGTGTTTGGTTCTGAAGCTCTACTCTTAGGCTGAGGTTCCTCGGCTTCCAATCGCTTGATCATGTTTTTGACTTGCTCGTCTTGGCGAACGAGTTCTTTCCAGGTCTGGGTTTCCACCATACCAATTCTGGACAAAATGTCGATTGAGAAGTTATTGAGGTACATCTCAACTAGGGTGCTCAAGGAGACTTGGTCCGACACTAAAGTGACTGATTCTTCAAGTTTTGACGAAATCATTGACTGACTCCGTCTTTTTCTGTTTGTCAGCCAGCAGGGTGGCCATCGACACTTTCGTGTCGTCGTTGAAGAAACGGGCCAAGAAAAGCCTTTCTACATCGGCCCATGTTGTGATGGAGCCTGGTTGAAGCTTACGAAACCATTCAAAGGCCACCCCCTCTCGGTGTACCAATGAACAATAGGGTAAGAATAGCATCGTTTCCTGTGAGGAATCCCGTCTAAGACAGGAAATAGTATATGTGCTGTGAGGGAGAGCCTTTGCCATCAAACTGGATCAGGATCATTGGTTTGAACTTTGTCGGGTAGGCGACCATGTCCCATTCGACTGGATACGGTCAAACCACCCCCAGCTCGTTCATGTTTTTCTGAAGCTTCAGGGCGTTGAGCTGACTCTGGAACTCATTAAACCTTTTGTCTCAGGGAGTGCTGCCCTAATGCGAGTGTCTTCTTGAGGATTTGTTAGAATAATCCAAATGTAGTTCGCGAGTATCCTCTTCCCCAGTTGTGTGAGGAGGAATAAGCTCATGCTCCTTGTTTCTTGAGGTTCTTCATCGGTTTTGCAAACCCCTCTTCTTCCTTTTCTCACTGAAAAGTTGCTCCATCATCTTCTTTAGAGAGATGATGGTTGCTTGCTGTTCTTCAACCTTTTTGGCTAAGTCATCAGAAATCTCCATCATGTACACCCTTGCGTGCTTGCCATAAGTTGAGCTTGAGGTCCGGGATGTTGCCGTTGCCGAGCACACCTCATCCTCATTGTCGTCATAGATAGGCGACATACGGGCATAGTCAAAAGGGATGGTCGCTCCTATTTGAAGGCGAGTGTGTCGATATACAACCGCATCTTTAGTAGGGAGACATCTGAATCCCGGGGTATATTCTATTGATTATGGCTGCCGAGAGCTCTAAGTCATCAATGACCTGCTTCTTCTGACGATTACGTCTTCGGCGAGGATGTCTTGGCTCCGGAGCATGTTGGGAAAGTCGTTCACACACTGATGGTTTTGACACCTCAAAACATTGGCAATCCGTCAGTACTGCCTGGATGAGTCTTTCGTAATGTCACTAATGATTTACCTCGTGAAAAGTGTGTTTGCAAGTTAAATAATCCCTGAGATCCCCCATAGGTCAGCGATGGCTATCCCTGGGTCAGAAAGGCCAAGTGTACAATTGCACGGAGGAGACGCAAAGGAATCAGCATGGGAACACTTGGGAATTTTCCCAAGTGTTGAATTCAGGCGACCTTGCCTTGTTAGGTAATCAATGCATCTGCCTCCTCGTCGAAATCGGGGAGGGTTACTACCTCTGCTTTGTTATTGTCCGGAATCGCGAAAATGACATTACAAAGCTTGGAATTGCTCTTGGATTTACTGGAAGTTCATTGCTTGTCATACAGGAGGTCGGGATGAACCCACATCACTTGTCCTAATGACAAAGTTTGTGACTCCAAACCTTTCCCTCGTTGATTGTGAGGGTCGTCATTGACAATCTTTAGTTCTGCCTTAGGGATGGGCATGACTCCTACTGGTGTATGAACCTCAGGGAGATACATACTGAATTGAAGGGTGACCATGTTTGTAGTCACCATCTTCTCCACATTTTCCTTCTTTAGGACCCCTACGTCGTAAGGAGCTTGCAGTTTATCCTTAAGGATATAGTATCTAGAGGTGTGATGACCAACGAATCTGTGGAATGCACAGAACTACGGATCATTGGTCTTTTTCATGTCTTTAGGTTTCGTGACTTCTGGCAGCTTGATCATGTTGCTCTTAAGAAGAGTGTTAAAGATAGCCACCACCTGATCTTCTATGAAGTCGTATTGCCTTTACAGGTATTGTTCAAAGGTTTTGGCCTTCGGACGTTGAGATGATTTTGGGGCTGGAGTAGAATCGACAGCCATGATCTACTTTCCTCTTGACTGAGGGTTCCGAGAGGTGTTTGGTTCTGAAGCTCTACTCTTAGGCTGAGGTTCCTCGGCTTCCAATCGCTTGATCATGTTTTTGACTTGCTCGTCTTGGCGAACGAGTTCTTTCCAGGTCTGGGTTTCCACCATACCAATTCTGGACAAAATGTCGATTGAGAAGTTATTGAGGTACATCTCAACTAGGGTGCTCAAGGAGACTTGGTCCGACACTAAAGTGACTGATTCTTCAAGTTTTGACGAAATCATTGACTGACTCCGTCTTTTTCTGTTTGTCAGCCAGCAGGGTGGCCATCGACACTTTCGTGTCGTCGTTGAAGAAACGGGCCAAGAAAAGCCTTTCTACATCGGCCCATGTTGTGATGGAGCCTGGTTGAAGCTTACGAAACCATTCAAAGGCCACCCCCTCTCGGTGTACCAATGAACAATAGGGTAAGAATAGCATCGTTTCCTGTGAGGAATCCCGTCTAAGACAGGAAATAGTATATGTGCTGTGAGGGAGAGCCTTTGCCATCAAACTGGATCAGGATCATTGGTTTGAACTTTGTCGGGTAGGCGACCATGTCCCATTCGACTGGATACGGTCAAACCACCCCCAGCTCGTTCATGTTTTTCTGAAGCTTCAGGGCGTTGAGCTGACTCTGGAACTCATTAAACCTTTTGTCTCAGGGAGTGCTGCCCTAATGCGAGTGTCTTCTTGAGGATTTGTTAGAATAATCCAAATGTAGTTCGCGAGTATCCTCTTCCCCAGTTGTGTGAGGAGGAATAAGCTCATGCTCCTTGTTTCTTGAGGTTCTTCATCGGTTTTGCAAACCCCTCTTCTTCCTTTTCTCACTGAAAAGTTGCTCCATCATCTTCTTTAGAGAGATGATGGTTGCTTGCTGTTCTTCAACCTTTTTGGCTAAGTCATCAGAAATCTCCATCATGTACACCCTTGCGTGCTTGCCATAAGTTGAGCTTGAGGTCCGGGATGTTGCCGTTGCCGAGCACACCTCATCCTCATTGTCGTCATAGATAGGCGACATACGGGCATAGTCAAAAGGGATGGTCGCTCCTATTTGAAGGCGAGTGTGTCGATATACAACCGCATCTTTAGTAGGGAGACATCTGAATCCCGGGGTATATTCTATTGATTATGGCTGCCGAGAGCTCTAAGTCATCAATGACCTGCTTCTTCTGACGATTACGTCTTCGGCGAGGATGTCTTGGCTCCGGAGCATGTTGGGAAAGTCGTTCACACACTGATGGTTTTGACACCTCAAAACATTGGCAATCCGTCAGTACTGCCTGGATGAGTCTTTCGTAATGTCACTAATGATTTACCTCGTGAAAAGTGTGTTTGCAAGTTAAATAATCCCTGAGATCCCCCATAGGTCAGCGATGGCTATCCCTGGGTCAGAAAGGCCAAGTGTACAATTGCACGGAGGAGACGCAAAGGAATCAGCATGGGAACACTTGGGAATTTTCCCAAGTGTTGAATTCAGGCGACCTTGCCTTGACAGGCAAGGTCTGGAGTTCGTGCGAGCTCGAGCTAGCTGCTAGTGAGCTAGAACCGTCTGCTCATTCAGGCGAGGTTCGCTCGCTTGAGCTGCATGGGCCTTGACTTTTTGGCTAAGGCTTCGCTTTAGGCGGGCCCGCAAGGCTTCACTTGTTGTGCGAGGTTCGCCTGCTTGAGGGTATAGCTTGCCTGTTTTGGAGATATGGCTTGGGGAGCGAAGCCCGCTTGATTTGGTGGGCTCACCTATCTTGCTAAGTACGCCTATATAAGAAACTTTTCTCATGAAGTGAGGTTCACCTGTATGAACAGGCTCGCCTGAAATGCCAAGTTCGCCATGTTCGTGGGAAAAATTATGTTCTTCATTGATGATTGCATTGATTCCTTTGTTAACAGTTTATCGGTTACAAAGATCCGGTCTTTTTATAAGATCCGGTTACAACGAGATCCAAAGAAAATGAAAAAGTTACAACTTTCCTTATTTGTCGAACGAATCACGATATCCTATTTTGCGGTCTCTCGCTTTTGTGGGTTCTTCGCCTGCGCCGGGGTTAATCCGTGGACCACCGCGTGATCTAGATCTGGTCGGATCTACATGGTATAGCGGGTGTTATCTCACGAAAGAAATAACAGCCGAGGGTACTATTTCACCAAGGAAATAATAGCCTTCTCGGGATCAAAAACCAAGTTTTGATCCGGAGGGTGACCGTGCAGATCTCGGATCTAATCTCTCTTAAACTCCTACCTTATTTGGCGTGGATGATCGCCAAGAATCAGATATGGAAGTTGAGTCTTCAAAGCTCCAAAAGTTCAAGTCTAATTCTTAATCCGACAGAGTTTCGGCTCCAAAATTCCAACCCCTCAACAATGAGCCCCCTAGCCTATTTATAGGCACTCAGATCTGTGCCTTGGCACAGGTGGCTGGCCACCTTGGTGGCTCGACCACCGAGCCACCTTTTGGTGGCTCGGTTTTGGCCGAGTCCTCCAAATGTTGGTTTTCGACGTTTTTCGGTTTCGCTTTTGATTTGGACTCTGATTTGTTGATTTGGATCCTGATTTGGCAGTAAACCCGCTTCGGTGTTTGAGTTTGAATCCGTTCTATGGTTGGATGACTCGTTGACTCACCGAACCGTTAGCTTGATTCCGCATGCGAGTGGATGTATTCCATTATTTGCGTGCGGTTCGTTAGCCTCGTCGCCTCGTTGATCCGCTTCGTCGCGTGTCTTTTGGCTTTGGTATTATGGACTAACGATCGTGTTTGGATATGTCACCCGATGATTCGTTGGTTTGTCGAATCACCGTGCTGAGCTGTGCTAAGGGACCCATAGGTAGTTTTATACGCCTACAGATACCCCCTCCAAAGTATTTCAGCCTCGTTCTTTTATAGAAGAGTCTGGAATACTTTGGATATGATTGTCCCAACCTTCAGTCGGTGTAACGGGACCTTGGAATGGCTTCTGTTCTTGATTCCTTCAATCCTTCAGGCTATTCGGTGCTTCGTCAAATGTCTGTAAGGTTTCCGGTGTTGCATTTATTATCTGACCGTTGTCGGAATTTCGAACTTGAAGTCGATTCCTGATTTTTCGATCTTTAGCTCGTGTTTATTCAACTGACCATTGATTGTTAGCGTTGAGTGCTTATTTGCGACGCGTTGTCCGGCGTAGTGTTGTTGAGTTATCCTTAAGAATATTTTTAGAAAAATATTCTCCAGGAACTTCTCAACCAAAAATAGGGAATAGTTTATACTCGTATACCTTATTGGAGTGCTAAGAAGCAGTTTATACTCGTATACTTTTCGAAGTACTAAGAAGCAGTGTATACTCGTATACTTTTCGAAGTACTAAGAAGCAGTTTATACTCGTATACTTTTCGGAGTACTAAGAAGCAGTTTATACTCGTATACTTTTCGGAGTATTGATTTTTTCATTGCAACGCATTGATCGGCGTTGACCTAGGGTTACGCGTTGACCGGCGTTGACCCTAGAGTTTCGAATGTCGTTGGATGCTCAGGTCACGAGACCAACTAAAGAAGCTGATGCGTTGACTGGCGTTGACCTAGGGTTACGCGTTGACCGGCGTTGACCCTAGGGTTTCGAACATCGTACGTTGACTGTTTGATTGCAACGCGTTGACTGGCGTTGACCTAGGGTTACGTGTTGACCGGCGTTGACCTAGGGTTACGTGTTGACCGGCGTTGACCCTAGGGTTTCGAACGTCGTACGTTGATTTTTTGATCGCAACGCGTTGACTAGCGTTGACCTAGGGTTACACGTTGACCGGCGTTGACCCTAGGGTTTCGAACATCGTACGTTGACTTTCATTGCCACGCGTTAACCTTGGGTCTACACAGTTTACACTCTTAAGGTGTTGGAGTGTGGCGGTCCTAAATGCTGGGGTTGCAGGACCAACTATAAAATTTGACTCGTGTGCGGCTACAGATCTTATCCCGAAGTCGTTGGATGCTCAAGTCACGGGACCAGCAGATGAAGCTGATGCGTCGGTGACTTTCGCATTTATAGGATTTTTGGCAAACCCCCAGCCATTAACGGGTTTGACGAGCCTTTACCGACTACCGTTTGAGTCGGGCTAGCATGTGGATTATTAAATCCGTTCCGCATGTGACGTTGCGCAAAGAGAATTAACGCTCTTAGTGCTACGATATTGAATACGTAGACTTCGTCTTTCTCACGGGAATAGACTACTCGGCGACGCGTGGTAGGCGCTGACTTTAGGATTTTTGGCTAACCCCCAGCCTTCAACGGATTTGATTAGCCTTTACCGACTACCGTTTGAGTCGGGCTAGCATGCGGATTATTAAATTCGTTCCGCATGTGACGTTGTGCTAAGAGAGTTAACGCTCTTAGACTTGGTGCTACGACTTCGAATACATAGACTTCGCCATTGTTACGGGAATAGGCTACCCAGCAACATGTATTAGACGCTGACTTATCCCTACTTAGGCTTCGGGATAAAATACCCCAGAATCGAACTCTGGTGTCTTTTTCTACGAGACTAAACCGGCGACGCGTGTTAGGCGTCGGCATATCCTTTCTTAGGATTCAGGATGAAATTCCCCATGCGTGTAAGGCATGGATTTTGGTGTTATTAATAACAACCTGCCACAATGTTGAATATGTGAACGAGTGTTCTTTTTAACGGTTAAGAACTAACCGGCGGCACGGGTTAAGCGCAGACTTATCCTTGCTTAGGTTTCACGATAGAATACCCCAGAATCGAACTCTGGTGTCTTTTTCTACGGAAAAAGACTAAACCGGTAGTGCGTGTTAGGCGCAGACTTATCCCTGCTTAGGATTCGGGATAAACTTCCTAGGATGAATCCTAGATTGATAAATTTTGGAAAAGATCGGTGCGGGAAAGGAAGAATTTTATATTCTGTTTCCCGGTCTTCTTTTAGGGTGAAGGCGAACCCGAATACAAGGAATGAAGAATTTTATATTCTATTCCTTGATTCTGGAAAGGAAGAATTTTATATTCTATTTCCAGCGCAAAAGAAACTAGAAGTGGGATCTCCACTCCGAGAATCGGACAGATTCGAATAATCCTAACTATCGGAAGGTTGGATTATCGAATTAAAGGTGAACTCCTCGTTTATCGAGAGTGAATTGTGGTTTTGGCCCTAACTGTAGGAAGGTTTAACCAAGCAGCAGTTTGAGATGACCATAACTGTAGGAAGGTTTGATCACTCGATTTGAAAGTGGACCTCTCGTTCATTGGAGGAATCGAGAGGGGATTTTAGTTTTAGTCCTAACTATAAGAAGGTTTGACCGAATGGGAGGTTTAAGACGATCCTAACTGTAGGAAGGTTTGATCTCTTAATTTATGGGCCTCTCGTTCATTGAAGGAATCAAGAGGGGATTTTGATTGTGGCCCTAACTTTTATAGGTTTGACCTGGAAGTAAAGGGAGTGGAATACAAGTAGCAGTAGAAATACTGGTTTGTATTGGCCACTTGATGAAGGGTTTTGACGTTAAGTATTCAGAACTTAACACGTCAAGCTTTGGAAATTGCCATGAATTGGCGGACAGAAAATTTTGTGGACCCACCGTCAATTGACTTGATCAGTGGGGGATTTTTGTGAGGAAAGATTAATCTGTCAAAAGGATCGAATCTCGTCTCAACAAGATAACTCATGAGAATTAATGAATTTGATAACAATAATGGAAAACATTCCGACATTTAGAGTTTAAATGTGGATGTTTTACTCATCACTTTTATAGTGATTGGGCTATCCCTAAGAATATCACCCGTGGTATTCTTTCGGGAACTTCCCGATACATGAATAATCTACCCCCAGCTTCCCTTATGGAACTGGGTCCGACATTGTACTTGGTTACATGACTGGGTTATCCTTAAGAATATTACATATAAAAATTCTCTAGGAACTTCCCGTGAAAGAAATGAAACAGACAGTTTAGACTCATATACATGTTTGAGTATCAGGGAGCAGTTTAACCTCTTATACCGGTCGGAGGATTTGAGGAGCAGTTTATACTCTTATACTTATCAGAGTATCAGGGAGCAGTTTAACCTCTTATACCGGTCGGAGGATTTGAGGAGCACTTTATACTCTTATACATGTCGGAGTATCAGGGAGCAGTTTAACCTCTTATACCGGTCGGAGGATTTGAGGAGCAGTTTATAGTCTTATACTTGTCGGAGTATCAGGGAGCAGTTTAACCTCTTATACTGGTCGGAGGATTTGAGGAGTAGTTTATACTCTTATACTTGTCGGAGTATTGTTTTGACTTAATTGAGCGATATAACGCCGGCTTCAACCAAGGTTTGGATGCTATTCTTAAGAGCAAAGCACTCCTTGGTGGGATGAACGATCCACCTGTGGTATGCACAGTACTTTGGGTCCGTAGTGTTGTCAGCTTCCTCCTGATTTGTGATAGGTGGTAGCTTGATCTTGTTGCTTCCAATGAGGGATTTGAAGATGGCTGGAACGTCTTCGTCCTTGAAGGAATACTCTTTTTTGAGTCTCGGGTCCGAAGTCTTTTGTTGCCTTCGGGATTGCTGTTGTAATGTTCGATTAGCACCAACAACAGTTGCAGGTGCCTTGCCCTTACCACGAGAGGCGAAGTTCGAGTTCAGAGGATTAGCCGTTGGTAGGTTCCTCTTCGGAGGAAGCTTTCGGCTTGTTCACCACGCACCTTTAAGTCTTTCCAAGTGTTAGACGGTGCCGTTCCCATTGCCTCCAACACGTCCAATGCGAGGTTGTTGTGGCAAGTCTGGAGAATGAACTCCTCAGTGATCGGATCCCGACAGTTCATCGCCTTGTTCCGGAACCTTTTGACGAAGGTGTCGACCAATTCCCTGTCTTTTTGTTTCTCATCAAGGAACGTTCCGATGGATATCTTGATGTCGTCGTCAAAGAAATTAGCGAGGAACTTAGTTTCCATGTCATCCCAGCTATTCACGCTTCCTGGCTTGAGGCGGCGATACCAATCAAAGGTGGCTCCACGAAGAGTGCAAACGAAGGACCGTACCATCAGAGGCTCATTACCGAAGATGACTCCTAGGTGCGATTTGAAGTAAATCAAATGCTGAGTGGGTGAACCCTTCCCATCAAACGGCGTGAAGTTGATTAGACTGAACTTTACCGGATAAGGGATTGATTCTCATTCTCTTGGGTAGGGACAAGGAATGCTCGTCTTCTTCATCTCTTGAGCGAAAATCAATGTATTGATTTTGCTCTCGAGGTTTTTAATCTTCAAGCTTTCACCTGAGTCTTCGTTAGCATTCTCGTTACTACCCTCTGCATTGACGGTAGGATTATTGGCGTTATAGGTTTCATTCACACCTGTGTCCTCATCTTCCAGATTAACCTGGTTACGACGACTTGGCTCACCATGCTGGTTCGTCAATGCTTGGATTTGTTAGTCATGCATTTCTCTCATGTTCTGCATGGTCATCTGCATTTCGAACCTAAAGCTCTCTTGTTGTTTAGCCATGGCTTCTTCGAGCATCTTGGCTACTTCTTCCGCACTTATCATCAGTGACTCGCGGGGTTGTCCCTCGCTGGATACTGTATTGTCTGATGCGACAGCAGAGCAGGAATTCGATTCTTCATCTTCTAATGGTAATCTTGTCCGAACCCTACCATAAGTTGCTCGTTTGATGGTTTCGGACTGCAGACGGGTTATACGCCGGGGTGCTTTCAGAATCGACTCGAGATTATCCCGTGTCGATGTCTCTTTGCTGGTCATATTGGTGGTGACCCTTGGAAATTCTCCATCTTTAACTACCGTTCTTCTTCGTCGGAAACGCCTAGGCCTTGGTTTTGGCGTTTCGGTACTAAGTCTTTCGAAAACCGAAACTCTTTCAGGAACTGTATTGGTGCAGTTACACTCCGACAATACTGCCCGAATGAGTTTGGAACAGGGGCATTGGGTCTCTAGTTCTCTGGGACTCCTCTTCCTGGTTTTTCTCGTACTCCCATCATGAAAGTACAACTCGTCAGCTTGATAGTCGGAGTAACCTATCGTGTGTTGGCACTACTTCGCAGGTATAACGTTATCGTCATCAAACGATAATGTTTCCTTCTGAGGACGAACTGCCTTCTTTGGGCTTTCAAAAGTTACGCGCCTTGAAACATGCCTTTGTGGGCGTGAGTTCTCAGCGGGCTCCTGGACTTCAATGCGCAAATTGGTGCGCCTAGCTGTCCTGATCTCTTTGTCATGTTGAGGGTGGCGGCGACCCCCAGCATGTTGAGTCGTTTGGGGCTTCTTCATCGGGCCTAAATGTTCTTGAACTGAAGCTTTGCTTCTTTCATCGGGAATTGGACCGAGGCGCTCCAAAACTGATCTTCTTCTTCGGGATGATTCCGCGGGGTCTCCCGGAGTAGCTATGGGAATTACCGGCGACTTCGTTTGGTTCGCCGGAGGCTGGATTTGCGTTGAAGGCTACAACGATTGTGCCTTAGCCTGAATCGCCGCTTCAGACTTCGGCCTCCATACTTGGCGGGTTGGTGGCGGCTTCTTGGCCACTTCCTTCTGCAGTCTTCTACGGGCTTCTTGGACTCGAGCCCGTGCCTGCGCTGACAGTGCGCTATGGGAATTATTGGCGATTTAGGTTGATTCGCCGGAGGTTGACCTTTTGCTGAAGGCTGCAAAGGTTGCTCTTTAGCCTTAAATCGCCACTTCAGACTTCGGCCTCCATACTTGACGGGTTGGTGGCGGCTTTTTGGCCACTTCCTTCTACAGTTTTCTGCGGGCTTCCTGGACTTGAGCCCGTGCTTGCGCTGACAGTCACTACTCCTTCAACGGCGGAGGCATTGGCGAGAACAGATTTGACCTGGTTGGAGGTCGGTGGAGCTTCACCCGATGCGACTTTGGCATCAGTTGGGGCGAGATCTTCATT
>NC_033798.1:22204577-22226921 GCF_001876935.1 Asparagus officinalis | reverse complement strand
TCGTCCCAGCTATTCACACTTCCTGGCTTGAGGCGGCGATACCAATCGAAGTCGGCTCCACGAAGAGTGCCAACGAAGGACCGTACCATCAGAGGCTCGTTACCAGAGATAACCCCTAGGTGTGATTTGAAGTAAATCAAATGCTGAGTGGGTGAACCCTTCCCATCAAACGGCGTGAAGTTGATTAGACTGAACTTCGCCGGATAAGGGATTGATTCTCATTCTCTTGGGTAGGGACAAGGAATGCTCGTCTTCTTCATCTCTTGAGCGAAAATCAATGTATTGATTTTGCTCTCGAGGTTTTTAATCTTCAAGCTTTCACCTGAGTCTTCGTTAGCATTCTCGTTACTACCCTCTGCATTGACGGTAGGATTATTGGCGTTATAGGTTTCATTCACACCTGTGTCCTCATCTTCCAGATTAACCTGGTTACGACGACTTGGCTCACCATGCTGGTTCGTCAATGCTTGGATTTGTTAGTCATGCATTTCTCTCATGTTCTGCATGGCCATCTGCATTTCGAACCTGAAGCTCTCCTGTTGTTTAGCCATGGCTTCTTCGAGCATCTTGGCCACTTGTTCCGCACTTATCATCTTCAGTGACTCGCGCGGGTTGTCCCTGCGCTGGATACTGTATTGTCTGATGCGACAGCAGAGCAGGAATTCGATTCTTCATCTTCTAATGGTAATCTTGTCCGAACCCTCCATAAGGTTGCTCGTTTGATGGTTTCTTGAACTGCAGACGGGTTTATACGCGGGTGCTTTTCAGAATTTGATCGACTCGAAGATTATCCCGCTGGGTCGATGTCTCTTTGCTGGTCATGTTGGCGGTGACCCTCGGAAATTCTCCGTCTTTAACCACCATTCTTCTTTGTCGGAAACGCCTAGGCCTTGGTTTTGGCGTTTCGGTACTAAGTCTTTCGAAAACCGAAACTCTTTCAGGAACTGTATTGGTGCAGTTACACTCCGACAATACTGCCCGAATGAGTTTGGAACAGGGGCATTGGGTCTCTAGTCCTCGGGGACTCCTCTTCCTGGTTTTTCTCGTACTCCCATCATGAAAGTACAACTCGTCAGCTTGATAGTTGGAGTAACCTATCGTGTGTGGGCACGACTTCTCAGGTATAACGTTATCGTCATCAAACGATAATGTTTCCTTCTGAGGACGAACTGCCTTCTTTGGGCTTTCAAAAGTTACGCGCCTTGAAACAGGACTTCAATGCGCAAATTGGTGCGCGTAGCTGCCATGAACTCCTTGTCATGTTGAAGGTGGCGGCGACCCCCAGCATGTTGAGTTGTTCGGGGCCTCTTGATCGGGCCCAAACGTTCTTGAACTGGCGCTCTGCTTCTTTCATCGGGAATTGGACCGAGGCGCTCCAAAACTGATCTTCTTCTTCGTGATGATTCCGCGGGGTCTCCCGGAGTAGCTATGGGAATTACCGGCGACTTCGTTTGGTTCGCCGGAGGCTGGATTTGCGTTGAAGGCTACAACGATTGTGCCTTAGCCTGAATCGCCGCTTCAGACTTCGGCCTCCATACTTGGCGGGGTGGTGGCGGCTTCTTGGCCACTTCCTTCTGCAGTCTTCTACGGGCTTCTTGGACTCGAGCCTGTGCCTGCGCTGACAGTGCGCGGCGCTTGCAAATGCGCTCATCAAGCGTTGAACGATTTCGTTTAACACTAATCCATTCGTTCGTTGGCGGCTTGGAGGAGCTGCCATTCACCGTTTGTTGAGGCTGTTTGCCTCTCCTGTTCTTCAGATCCGCGTTGTAGCGGATTCCGTCCGTGGACTCCATCGCTTTTGCGAGTTGGCGCGCCAGGCATTGACGTCGCCTCTGGCGGGCTCTCTTCGAGAGAGTTACAATGCCCTCAACAGTGGAGGCATCGGCGAGAACAGGGTTGACCTGATTGGAGGTCAGCGAAACTTCACCCGACGCAACTTTGGCGTCAATTGGGGTGAGAGCTTCGTTGGCATTTTGCACTTCTTCATACCAACGAACTTTTCTCCTGGAGGAGAACTTCTTGGACTTACGACGGGAGGTGGATCCGGACGAGGATGACAGATACACCTCGAACTTTTGCTGGTCGAATTCATACTCGACCTCCTCCTCAACCGGGATTGAGATCCGCGGCTGCGACGCGACGATCTCGGCAGCGAGATCGGTGGCTCCCACTGTGGTCGCCAGATTATTCGCGGGAAAAATTGTGTTCTTCATTGATGATTCCATTGATTCCTTTGTTAACAGTTTATCAGTTACAAAGATCCGGTCTTTTTATAAGATCCGATTACAACGAGATCAAAAAAAAAGAAAAAGTTACAACTTTCCTTATTTGTCGAACGAATCACGAGATCCTGTTTTGCGGTCTCACGCTTTTGTGGGTTCTTCACCTGCGTCGGGGTTAATCCGTGGACCACCGCGCGATCTAGATCCTGTCGGATCTACGCGGTATAGCGGGTGTTATCTCACGAAGGAAATAACAGCCGAGGGTACTATTTCACCAAGGAAATAATAGTCTTCACGGGATCAAAAACCAAGTTTTGATCCGGAGGGTGACCGTGCAGATCTCAGATCTGATCTCTCTCGAACTCCTATCTTATTTGGCATGGATGATCGCCAAGAATCAGATCTAGAAGTTGAGTCTTCAAAGCTCCAAAAGTTCAAGTCCAATTCTCAATCCGGCAGAGTTTCGGCTCCAAAATTCCAACCCCTCAACAATGAGCCCCCCTAGAATATTTATAGGCACTCAGACCTGTGCCTTGGCACAGGTGGCCGGCCACCTTGGTGGCTCGGCCACCGAGCCACCTTTTGGTGGCTCGGTTTTGGCCGAGTCCTCCAAATGTTGGTTTTCGACGTTTTTCGGTTTCGTTGTGGATTTGGACTCTGATTTGTTAATCTGGATCCTGATTTGGCAGTAAACCCGCTTCGGTGTTTGAGTTCGAATCCGTTCTATGGTTGGATGACTCGTTGACTCACCGAACCGTTAGCTTGATTCCGCATGCAAGTGGATGTATTCCATTGTTTGCGTGTGGTTCGTTAGCCTCGTCGCCTCGTTGATCTGCTTCGTCGCATGTCTTTTGGCTTTGGTATTATGGACTAACGATCGTGTTTGGATATGTCGCCCGATGGTTCGTTGGTTTGTCGAATCACTGTGCTGAGCTGTGCTAAGGGACCAATAGGTAGTTTTATACGCCTACACGCCAGTTTTGGGAACTTGGCCAATAGGACAAAGCCCACCTGAGTAGGGGGACTCGCCTACTTGGTTTAGTTCACCATAACCAAGAACTTGACGCTCTCGTTTAGCTCTTCTTAGGCCTGAATAGTAATTCAGGCCATCATAAGACACAGAGGCTTGGGCCACTTAGTGAGCGAGAGCTTGTCGTCGCCATCATTGGGCTCTTCTAGAGAGGGGGATGTCTAAGTTAGCAGTGAAGGCATGGTCGTCGACACGTTCCATAGTTTCCTCTTGCATGGAGGTTTGCATGACTTGCTTGGCAACCCAACGAGCAGCCCCTTGGCTGGCTTTATCGGCCTCTGGCTTAGCCTTGATTGACTAGGGGGAGGTAGAACCCCCTGTTGTAGCTCAGGTTGAGCTCTTGGGCGTGGTTTCCTCGGCCACTTAGGGCTGGGCCATATGCAAAACTCTACAGTATCGACAGGTTGCTTTACCACTAGAGGAAGAAGAAGATAAGTACTCATCGTACTTAGCTTGGTCGAACTCAATCACTAGGGACTCAACCATTGTCCCCTCCGCAACTTCGTCGAACTACGTCACCACTAATTCATCTGAGTGAACGGCTGCTCCTACTGTGGTTACCATCTTCTATAGGGCATAAAATTTGGTTCACAAAGAAGATTTGTATTAATTGAATTATGCATTACAAATCGAAAGAAAATCAAAAGAATTATAACAGAAGAGAAGGGAATGTCCTTCTTGTTTAACGTGTGTTCTTCAGTAGTGGTAGGATGTCTCCCTCGGTGCTCGTGCCAAGTTTTCTTCCCTTGGATGATCCGATCGAAGTTGCAGTTAAAGCTTCACTGCACAGTAGAAGCCTTAGTATGATTGAGTTCGAGTTTACTCGAGCTTAAAAGATTATCAAGGGTGAATGCGTTCAAGTGAGGTTGAGCTCTTGCAAGCGAGTTCAACAACCATGTGAGCTTGAAGTTGAGCAATGGTCTCTTCGGTTTGAGTAATCATTGCCCGAACAGTTTGTAAAATAGGCGAGCTCGACTCATGCTGGTGAGTCAAGCAAACAGGCGAGCTCGACTCGTGCTGGCGGGTCAAGCAAACAGGCGAGCTCGACTCGTGCTGGTAAGTCAAGCAGGCGGGTTTTGTCACTTAGGCAATTTTTATTGTCTGCAACACCTCTAACACTTATAAGTTTTTTTAGTATTTCAAGTGAAAACATAACACAGGAAGAAGGGAACTTGTTAATTCTCTTCCAATAGAATGACAAGTACTCACCCCAGCAGATTGAAACTTTCTAGAGTTATCTTAAATGATAATAAAGAAAAGTATTAAATCTTGCTTTGTGAGGGAATTTATGCTAAGTTAAAATCATACCTCTTGCGTTTTTAATAATTTTAATTGTTTTGAGTCAAAACATGACACATAGGAAATAGTGGAAAGCCAAAAAGATATCACTTTATATTCAAAATATTAGGAAGTGATACAAAATTCTTATCAAAAGAGAGCAATACAAAATTAAGTCGTTGAGCCCATCAATTTAGTTGAGGTGAGCTGGGACTTGATAATACGAAGCTTCTCCTCATGGTCAGCTCACACCATAGCTTTAGCCCGCCTCTTAATGTCATTTTCATCAGGTACCTTGGCAGCGGCTTCTTTCCTAGCCTCCTCGAGAGCCTGGATTGTTTGGCAATAATTTAGAAGAATTGATGTATTCTAAAGGGAAAGCCCAGTCACGACAGATTCATCTCGAGCATATTAATCCTTTTGACGAGTCAACTCCGCTTGAAGTTGAGCAATGGTCTCTTCGGTTTGAGTAATCATTGCCCGAGTAGTTTGTAAAACGGTGGTTGAAATCGCCAGCTCCTCTTGGATTTGAGTATATTGCCCTTGCAGGAATGTAGCTTGGTCCTCCTTCTTTACCAAACCCCGCTGAAATTCTTCATATTGACGAACCTCTTCAGTCCTGATACTAGCAGATGTCAATTTAATCTGGGCTTCGAGATCAATGCAGCCTAAGTCCTCTAAAGCTTTTAAGTCTTCTTCTAAACGGGAGACACGTTATGTGCAATGGTGAAACCATTGAGCATTATCCATGCACTTAATGTTGCTTAAGTATTTCATCAATATAGGCCTGAAGTTCTAAAAACTAGCATGTCCGGTACTGACGACCTCAACTATCATCTCCATCACACTCTCTAAGTTCCCCATTAAAACTTTGAGCACATGGGGAACGGTAGCAAGGCTTAGAGAGGTAGCAGAAGTTGACGCCGAGGCCCCCTAAGCCGTAAAGATTGGTCGAAAGCTAGAAGGCGATTTTGGTGTAGTAGGTAGAGATGGTACCATGATATCCAGATGCAAGGGACTCGATGTAAGAGCCATAAGTTCTGCTGCTTGAGATGAACTTGGGACACTTACGGTCCTCGTTGAGATGAGAGAAATTGTCAGCAATGTCGCCGGCGGAGGAGTCGTCATCGATAACTCTAAAGATAGTTGTTCTGACAAAGGAGTTGTTGTTTGCACAAGCTGCTACTCTAGAAAAGGAGTAACAACAATGGTCCCAAGAGTTGGTGAACCTGCATGCGAAAACGGTCGGAACGCAGAAGGAAAATGCATGGGGATTCGAGATAAAACATGCTTACCGGTAGGATAGATATGAATATAAGTTGATACTTTATCTGAAATAACCCTTAGCGTATCATCAAAGTCAGCACATTCATCCAAAGAGTCTTCTTCACTATCATCGTCGATGTCATCGCCGATGTTGTCACTGTTGGCCCTATAGTTTTGATGATGATTTGTCAAACAATTTATCGCTAATCCATTCCCTAGTTTTTGTTGTTTTGTTTTTTCTCTTTACAGGTAATTCAACACACGACAATCAAGCATTAAAGATTCAAGTTCATGTGTGTGCATGGTAATTCAACACACGACAATCAAGCATTAAAGATTCAAGTTCATGTGTGTGCATTCACCTAGGTATAAGTTTAGTTTGCTTTTAAAGATTCAAGTTCATGTGTGTGCATTCACCTAGGTATAAGTTTAGTTTGCTTACATATATCATATGTCTATATTTTAAGCTTAATATATGTACACTTAACATAGTTTTGACATCTTTCTATCATATAAATGATTTTTCATCAAACTTTGTTACTACAGCTCTTAGTTCATGTTTACATCTTTCTCATATCTCATTATATATATATAATGTATGCATGACACATATATACGTGTTTACAAGTCATATCTCAATTTTCATATTCACAAAAAACAGGTTTTATGAACACTTTTCAAAAACAGTGAGTTTTCACAAAAGAAAATTGATTTTCCAAAATTTCTTTTTCAAACATGTTTATTTCATCATTTAGAAACTTTTCGCAAAGTTTTACTAATTTTGGAATTGATTTGATATTTTTAATGTATTTTCAAAATTAGCCCAAAACCTGTCATATGTCATGTATCAGTTTGTGGTCGACCGTCACGGTCGACCGCCAGTAGCAAACTTTCTTACTATGGCTCTTTTGTGCTCGCGATCGACCGTGACGGTCGACGGTCGATCGCCGTGGTCGACCACCAGCTTTCAAACCCTATTCTCAGCCTTTTTGTGCCTCGCGGTCGACCGCGAGATTTTCACGGTCGACCGTCGATTTTATCATTGTCTTTTAACGGCTATTTTCTGCAACAGTTGTCTGAGGCTATTTTGGTCTTTTCAAGTTGGATTTGGCTGATATTTTGAGTGGGTATAAATATCCCATTGCTACTCTTTCTCAAATAACCAAGTTTTGTTTTAACAAAATCTTAAGTGTGTTTAAAGAGATGTTTAAGCTGTTTCTAATCATCTGTTTTAAAAAAAGTCTGCTATAACAAGAAGAGGCCTTTCATTTCAACTTAGGATCCTATCCTCATCATCCTCTACTGTTCTTCTTGTTCATTGAGAAGTTTTCCTAACTCATCTTTTCATATAGCTTATAATTTTATTTTTATATCTTAGCTATATTTATTGAGTTACATATTTTTCATTCACTATTATCACACATACTGTATTGAGCTTAATATTCCATACTATATATTGTGGGTTGTGGTGTGCGATTTAGTAAGTGTGAACTTCATTAGCGTTCTCATTTGTTGTTGAGAACAAACCATTGTATTTAATCTTTATTTGTAAGTATCACTTGTAATACACTTGTACACCGAGAAAAGTGTGAGGTAAGAGATGGGGTCAAATCTAATAGGAGTGGCGTCGGTTGACGAACCTAGGGAGAGGTTGCATCCGAGAACTTGAGGAGGAGGACACGGGCTAGGTTCCTACACTTAGTGTGTTAAGTGTGATTGCATAGTATTTGTTGTGTGAGAGTTTTCGGTAAGCTTGTAAACCGAGTGTATAGAAGTTCCGGCTTTCAAATCGGATTGTGATAGTGGAGATCTCCTCGAGGTGAGGAGCGGGGACGTAGGTCGTGGTGACCGAACCTCGTAAACATATCGTTTGTTTGTGTTTTGCCTAGCGTACCTTTTATTTGTGCTTATTCATATCTATCTTATATCATTCTTGCAAGAACAAATTAGTCAATATAATTTTTAATGGCTTTTAATCAGGATTAGATCAGCATAAGACCATAATCACCTCCCCCCCCCCCCCCCCCCCCCTAGGCTCACATCTCCTTGAGTTAAAGATCCAAGTTATCGTTTTTGTGCTAATCTAGTGTTGATTGTTTTTTTGCTTCTTGCATATAATCATTATGGATATGTATGATGCATCTAGTCTAGGTTATGCTATAAATGTTGCACCGCGTTTGGATATTTTTCCCTATGCTCAATGGCGTGTTAGATTCAAACTTTTTGTTCAATCTAAACAATTCGATTTATGGGAAATTATTGAGGATGCTTA
Organism: Asparagus officinalis; assembly: GCF_001876935.1. Taxonomy (NCBI): domain Eukaryota; kingdom Viridiplantae; phylum Streptophyta; class Magnoliopsida; order Asparagales; family Asparagaceae; genus Asparagus; species Asparagus officinalis. The sequence goes on along the minus strand of NC_033798.1, from coordinate 22,218,853 downwards.
TATTGCTCCGATTTTGGGAAAATCCAAATGAAGTGAAAATGATAAAAGATTGTTTAATATGAACAAGCTTTTGCTAGAATATTTGCTTAACGCTTTTCACTCTTCATTTTCTAACAAATTTGCTAATTTTGATAGTGCTTACACCTTATGAAAAGTTATTGAAGCACATGAAGGAGACTTGGAGGCCATTCAACAAGCGTTGGAAAATCCCGTTTTGAGTTCTAAAGAAGCCTCATCTCCATGTACACAGCCACTAGATGATAACCCTAGTGAGGTATGCGAGCTTGATAACGATGATATTATTACTTTTGATGAGCTTGCTCTTGAGTTTGAAAAATTATACAATTGCTATATTGATGTAAAGAGTAAGTATGTAAATATAAAATCCACTCATGAAACACTAGCCACTAAGTTTAACTTCATTGCAAATGAAAATATAATTCTTAAAGAATGCAATGAAAATTTGAGAATTGAAAATGCTAGTTTACTTCATGAAAAACGTGATGTCATGTTAGAAGTAGATAAGTTAAAATCTACGATAAATAATCATATTTATCCTACTTTTAGTAGCAATGCTTGTATGCACAATGATGAGTTGAATCAAATGAGAAAACGCATATCTACCTTAGATTCAACACTAAACACTTGTATTGCTAATAATAAAAAGCTTATGGACTTGTGTGAAAAATACAATGTTATTTCTTCTAAGAAACCTATTCACTATGCACACATGTATGATAAAATTCATAAATGTTCTATTTGCGGTCTTAAAGGCCATTTAGCTCAATTTTGTCATAATGCACAAAAAATTTATAAGCCTATTCATGTTTGTGCATCCTATCAAGCTTCTTCATCACATACACATGTACATACACATAGTATAAATTATAAACATGGTCATGTGTATAAATGTGATTATTATGGTCATTTTGACCATTTGGCCATGTTTTGTTTCGATTTGAAAAGAAATTCTCGTTTGCAAAATAATTACAAAGAAAAATCTATTTTTGCAAATGAACCACGTGCATTTCATTTCGGTCAATGTAAACCATTCAAACCCCTACATTACACAAATTGCAATCGTATGGGTCATGTTTACGATTTTTATTTTGACCGTATCGGTGCACAAAATACATCTAAATGGGTTCATAACCCTAGGGCCTTGGATTTACATGATAGGGGTCATGTCCTAAATTTTAGTGGTACCAAAATAATTTGGGTACCAAAATGAGTTTTGTAACTATCGTTGTGATTTTTTTGTTTTATAGTTGTTTTTTGAGTTTTAATGATGATTTATTTTTTATTAAGCTAAAATAAGATATTTTAGTGACTTGATAGCTAAAAGAGTTTTATACATATATAATATCTCTTAAAAACAAAATTTTATTAAGGACCAAAATGTAATCTTTCACAAAATCCTGACTTTTCATTACCTATGCTTTTTCTTCTCTCGCTGTCGACTGCCACGGTCAACCGTCGAAGTTTCTGGAAGTTGTTACGGTCGACCGCCACGGTCGACCGCAAGAAAATTTTTCTGATTCGTTTTTATTTTATTATCGGGTTTCGGTTTCAATTGGTTAATTCTTCTATACCTGAATGAATCACCATCGTTGATCTTAATGTTGAGCTAATCTGAGCCCTTCCTTCCTCTCCTCTTATGATCCGACCCTCTTCTTCTTCCCCACAATCTGAAAATTTTCCCCAAATCTGAAAATTCTCCCATGGTCGCCCGTCATTCATCGTCGTTCGATCGCGGCTCTCATTCTCTCTCATTTGGAAATCTCGTTGGGTAATCTTTCCTATCTCTCTCTCTTGTGATCTTTTTCTTTTTCTAGGGTTTTTAATTTCTGTCTAAATTCATATCTATTCAAACCCTAAATGATCATATCTATCACAATGCCTCCTAAGAAGAGATCTAAGCCTGGGTCTGGTTCCTCATCTTCCATTGCCTCTAACTATGAGGATTATCTTCTGTTCAAACCCCTAATTAAGAAATATAGGGAACTGTGTAAACTGAAAATCCTGCCTAGTAGATATATCAAATACGAGGAATTAGTCTTGTATGATATTCATAATATTCTGTATGTTGTTGGTTTGCATAAACTGCTAGATGTGGAACGTAAAGTTTCTTATTACCCATTCCTCGTCTATTTATTTTATGCAAATCTGTCTGTCACCACTTCTGCTGATGGTATTCAAACCATCACCACATCTATTAAGAACATTCAGATCTCTTTTTCTGCTGACGGGCTTGCGGGAATACTTAAGATTCCAACAAGTGACATTGAGCTCATGGCTATCGAACACACCGATCAGGCTGTGAACGATTCTATGTTTAAGCCCGGTTGCACCTACCCTATGAACAACAAATCACTCAATTCTACTGGTAAAATCATTGCTCGTGTTGTTGCTCAAAATCTCATTTTCAAAACCGGTAGCTTTGATCATTTTGCCCCAGATAAGATTAATGTTGTTTATGCCATCTTTGCCAAAATAAAAGTCAATTGGGCAAATGTTTTTCTTAAAAATATGGTATGCAAGCATTAGAAATTTCTTCCCTTTGGCAGCTTCATCACCCTTATTCTTCAACATTTCGGTGTTGCTCTAACCAATGAACCCAAAGTTGATCCGGGTAAGGAATACTTTGATAGAGTTTCTCTCCTTCGGTGTTGCTCTAACCAATGAACCCAAAGTTGATCCGGGTAAGGAATACTTTGATAGAGTTTCTCTCTCCCGTATGCAAATTTCTGACTCCTTATCTGATCCTGCTAAGCCATCATCCTCCCGTTCTTAGTCTATAACTTCCACCTCCTCCACTTCTGATATCTGTGCCTGATTGGATCGTCTTGAGACTCAGGTCTTAACTATTCAGATGGACGTTAGGATCATTCTCAGTTATCAACGCCAGTCTCTTGGGATTCCGGATCCCTCTTCCACTCTGACTCTGATTCAAGTGAGGGCTCTGAAGGAGGATCTGTTTCTGGCTCTGGTTCGGGATCTGGCTCTGGCCCTGCTTCCGATGATGGTGGAGATTGATTCTCGTTGATTATTGGATTTTATGCTTATGTTTATGCTTATGTTTTGGTGAACAGAAAACTTGATACTTATGTTTTGTTTTGAGTTGTAATAACTCTATGGTTTGTGTGGAAAACTATGTAGTATTGTGGAAAAAATTATGGTTATGTTTGCTTATGATTTTATTTTGGTTTTTAAATGATGCTTTGTGATTGATTTGGTCTGAAAATTTTAAATGTTTATGGTTGTATATGGATGGATATGGTTGCTTAGCTCCTATATATGATCTTTATATGTCATTTATGCAAATTGACAAGGGTAGCTTTTCGCCATACACTTGGTTATTATCTGTGCTTATATGCAGGGGGAGCGTTGCTCCTAGTTCCTATTTTTTCTTTCCTTTTTGATGTTGTCAAAGGGGGAGAAAATCTTCATGTTGATGTTTAGTTGTTTAGTTTAGTTGTTGATGAATATGAAATGATGTATTGGTTTATTTGGATTATCTATATGACTTTTATATCATTAAATAAATTATTTGCCATCATCAAAAAGGGGGAGATTGTTGGCCCTATAGTTTTGATGATGATTTATCAAACAATTTATCGCTAATCCATTCTCTAGTTTTTGTTGTTTTGTTTTTCTCTTTACAGGTAATTCAACACACGACAATCAAGCGTTAAAGATTCAAGTTTATGTGTGTGCATTCACCTAGGTATAACTTTAGTTTGCTTACATATATCGTATGTCTATATTTAAGCTCAATATATGTACACTTAACACAGTTTTGACATTTTTCTATCATATAAATGATTTTTCATCAAACTTTGTTACTACAGCTTTTAGTTCATGTTTACATCTTTCTCATACCTCATTATATATATATATATAGCATGATACATATATACGTGTTTACAAGAAAAATTCCTTCTCAAACATGTTTATTTCATCATTTAGAAACTTTCTCCAAAGTTTTACTATTTTTGGAATTGATTTGATATTTTTAATGTATTTTCAAAATCAGCCCAAAACCTATCATATGCCATGTATCAGTTTGCGGTCGACCGCCACGGTCGACCACCAGTAGCAAACTTTCTTACTATGGCTCTTTTGTGCTCGCGGTCAACCATGACGGTCGACCGTGAATCCATCCAGAGACTTTCGCGGTCAACCGCCGCGATCGGCCGCCAGCTTTCAAAGCCTATTCTCAAAATTTTTGTGCCTCGTGGTCGACCGTGAGATTTCCACGGTCGACCGCCGATTTTATCATTGCCTTTTAACGGCTATTTTCTGCAACGGCTGTCTGAGGCTATTTTGGTCTTTTTAAGTTGGATTTGGCTGATATTTTGAGTGGATATAAATACCCTATTGTTGCTCTTTCTCAAATAACCAAGGTTTGCTTTAACAAAATCTTAAGTGTGTTTAAAAAGCTGTTTAAGCTATTTCTAATCATCTGTTTTAAAAGAAGTCTTCTACAACAAGAAGAGGCCTTTCATTTCAACTGAGGATCCTATCCTCATCATCCTCTACTGTTCTTCTTGTTCATTGAGAAGTTTTCCTAACTCATTATTTCATATAGCTTATAATTTCATTTTCATATCTTAGCTATATTTATTGAGTTACATATTTTTCATTCACTGTTATCACACACACTGTATTGAGCTTAATATTCCATACTATATATTGTGGGTTGTGGTGTGTGATTTAGTGAGTGTGAGCTTCATTAGCGTTCTCATTTGTTGTTGAGAACAAACCATTGTATTTAATCATTATTTGTAAGTATCACTTGTAATACACTTGTACACCGAGAGAAGTGTGAGGCGAGAGATGGGGTCAAATCTAATAGGAGTGGCGTCGGTTGACGAACCTAGGGAGAGGTTGCATCCGAGCACTTGAGGAGGAGGACACGGGCTAGGTTCCTACACTTAGTGTGTAAAGTGTGATTGTATAGTGTTTGTTGTGTGAGAGTTTTCGGTAAGCTTGTAAACCGAGTGTGTAGAAGTTCCGACTTCCAAACCGGATTGTGATAGTGGAGATCTCCTCGAGGTGAGGAGCGGGAACATAGGTCGTGGTGACCGAACCTCGTAAACATATCGTTTGTTTGTGTTTTGCCTAGCGTACCTTTTATTTATGCTTATTCATATCATTCTTGCTCATATCTATCTTATATCATTCTTGCAAGAACAAATTAGTCACTATAATTTTTATTGGATTTTAATCGGGATTAGATTAGCATAAGACCCTAATCACCCACCCCCCCTACGGTCTAACAGTCACCCTCGACATCATCATCAACCCCATCATCACCATCTCCTGGAGAATTCTCATAGTCCACCTTCTCCTCATCGTCTGCTACTGAATGTTTAGGTGAGCCCATGGTGGTAGTTGGCTTGGACATGATTCCCATGGTTGGGACTAAGTCTTGTGTCCCCCATTGATGACATTAATGCTGAAGCGGAGGGAGATTGACATGATAGTTAAGATCTTAGAATACTTGCCCATACCCTCTTCATCAACCCCATCGTTGGTGCCCTCCACATCTTAGAATACTTGCCCATACCCTCTTCCTTCGAAGTCAGGGAAGCAGCGAAAAACATGATAGTTAAGATCTTTTGATAGAATGTGGCGAATCTTAACCATGTAGGCCCCCTCACACGTAGCTGCTTCAAGCCATTGTAGAAGCGGGATAAATGAATCGCCTTGGGTAGGAGGCACACTCATTACGGAAGGACAATATGAGATGTACCATGCTATCAGATAAGTATACGGCATCGGTATGCGAGGGTTCGGGGTAGCGAGGCTTTTCTTTTCACCAGAACCTATCTCCTTGACTTGAATGAAATCAAGGGCCAGCTCTCGCAAACCATGTTGCAAACAACTTATCATTGCCGAGAGCAGGTTTAAGGGCCTCCCATGGGCTAAAAGAACAGTCAGGTACACCACCTCTACTACAAGGGCATCTATGGGCCTGGTGGGGACAACACAGCATTTCAGCCAAAACATTAGAAATCCAGCTAACAAGGCCATATCCGATATAGGGATTGCTGCTTGATGATGGAAGCTCTCAAACTCGGTCTGAGCTGGGAAAATGTCCTCTCTAGCCTCATTGATATAATGAATAGTTGCATCATTAATCCGGCTTGGATGTCCTCTGGAGTGCTCATAGTCAAATGAGATACGGTAGCTCCCTTGTGGGTCAGATTTTGAAACAGGTATTCTACCCACGATACTTGTTTCACGCCACTCTCTCTTGCTCCCGTCAGCTGTGTGCAGATATGAAAATGACACATTACTTCCCAGAGAGTGTCATAGATCTCAGGGCTTGACTTCCTCAAGATCTTGAGTTCCGCTACTCCTGGGATAAATTCTTCATACGATAATTCCCCAAAAGGAAGACCAGAAATGTCATACATTTCATGGATGGTGAAACCTAACTCCCCAATGGGAGTGAAGAACGGGAGTGAAGAAAGGGCAGGTTTATGGGTTGTACCGCTCCAATATAGTGAAGAAATTATAGTGTCTTTGAGCGATACCATATCGGGTTGCCATCACAGGACAATTAAGGCCAGATTTAGTAAGCGGTGTCTCAAGCTCAATCAAGACAAACTCCGTCATCCGAGTCCATCATCCTACCTTTGTAGAATGCACCCATCCAAGGAATCTGAATACTTGTGCGGGGAATTCACCCTTCGCCGCCATAAATCTTCTGATGAAAGTGTTAGCCAGACTAGCCACCTCACCAATTGGATATTCCTCTGAAAATAAGCATGGTCCTAGAGATGTCACCTACCGGTTATAACCCACTGAGCGAACATCATAGAAGGTCAAAGCTCTAATGGCAACCCTGTCTTGTTCCTTAACGAGGTCCCAATCCATGTGTCTAGGGAAAGGCGCATTGAAAGTAGGATATCAGATACATCCTCTTCATATTTGGTAAGAAAAGATAGCAGTCCCCAACTTTCCTTAGCCTCTTGTAATTTCCATCATAGGAGAGATCTGCTTCCAAGCCAACAGAGTCTCTGAACAGAAAAGCCAGTTTTCTAAACTTTTTACGGTCTATGTTCTCAAACCTGGCATCTGTAACCAAGACCCTGAACATTGCTGAAGAGGCTTAGGTAACCGTTTCAGCACGATACATGTCAGCATCGCGAAAGATGGGAGGTTCTCGGTATAGATTAAATATCATGTTCTGATCTACGTCACCTTCATGTTCGAAGTAATGACGGAAAGAAAGAGGCTCATCTGTATAGTGAACTGCAAATAGAAAAAATAATTAGTTAGCACAGAGCTAGAGTACGTCTAAAAAATACTTGAATCAAACCCAAAGGTCGAACCCTACGTTTCAAAAATCAAACGCAGAGGTCGAACCCTACATTTCAAAATCAAACGCAAAGGTCAAACTTTGCATTTCAAAAATCAAACGCAGAGGTCAAACCCTACGTTTCAAAAATCAAACGCAAAGATCGAACTTTGCGTTTCAAAAAATCAAACGCAGAGGTCGAACCCTGCATTTCAAAAAAATCAAGCGCAGAAGTCTAGTCCTACGTTTCAAATTCCAAACACAGAGGTCCACTTCTGCGTTATAATAACAGAACGAGTTTTGCTCGTTGATTCAAAGCGTAGAACTTTTCGAAACAAGTTTTATAGCCCCGAAGTTCAACCCTTACCGTCGACGAAGGGAATTTCTGACGATGCACCTTGAGTCGTGGTAGGAGCTATCTTGGATTTTGAAACGGTCTTCTTCCTGGGAGCTATTTCAATCTCGTTAGAGAAGATGAACAAGTTTGTCGGAGAAGAATGAACAAAGATCTTCGTTGGGTTCGCCGGAGAAGATGAACAAGATTCTTGTTAAGTTCACTGAAGAAGATAGAAAAAATCGAATGACTTTTGATTTGACCTTTAGCGGTCTATTTTATAGACCGCTAGAGCTATCAAATCAAAGCAGGACTTTAGGTGAAAATCCCGCCCGTTTTGACCCAGTTGGACCGCCAAACACAAGGTTTAACACTGTGCTTCAGTTTTCAAACGTCAGGCCCAACCCTGAGTTTCAAGTTCTAAACGAAAGGTTTAACCTTACGCTTTAGTTTTCAAATGTTAGGCCCAACCCTGTGTTTCAAGTTACAAATGCAAGGTTTAACCCTGTGTTTCAGCTTTCAAACGTCAGGCCCGACCGTACGTTTCAAGTTTCAAACGCAAAGTTTAAACCTCCGTTTCAACTTCTAAACGCAAAGGATCAATCCTGCGTTGAGCTGCCACTGCCCCACTGCTATTAAGGTTATTGTACAGAGAAGCTAGCAATAGCCATCAAGGTGATGAATGTCGAGAAGAAATTGGCCTGTGACAAGAAGCTATGTAGTCTCTTGGACGAGTACAGACAGGTTATAATCGTTGTCGCTGACAATATCAAGCTCGATCCCTCACGCAACTCTTCCTTTCAATGGCTTAATATTCCTACTAAGATTAACAAGAATATTGTTGAAATCATTACCCTTGATAAGCTGATCAAGAAAAGAGAAAAAGCGAGTCCTCCAAAAGGGTCATTTTAGCTAAATTTGAGATGCGCCTGTGGTGTTCATCAATATCTACAATGACCATTTTAGCCAAATTTAGGTTGCGCCTTGGATGTTCATCAATACCTACAAGAATCATTTTGGTCAAATCTGAACTGCGTCTCACATATTCCTCGAAGTCTACGTGTTCAATATTGTTGTTATTAATAACGTCAAAATCCATGCCTCACACGCATGGGAGATTTTCTCTCGATCCCTAATTAGAGACAAACCGACGCCTAACACGCGTCGCCGGTTAGTCTTTTCCCCATAAAAATAACAAAGCTTATGTATTCAATATTATAGTACCAAGCCAAAAAAAGTTTAGCCTTTTAGCACAACGTTACATGTAGAACGGACTTAGACAATTCATATGCTAGACTGATTTCAAAACGGTAATCGATAAAGGCATATCAAATTCGTTGATGGCTAAGGATTTGCTAAAAATCCTATTACATTGTAGGTCACCAGCATAAGGGTCCTGTGCAGCAAATTTCTATAATCAAGTTTATGATGTTTTCGAAACAGACGTAATGAACAATTATTCAACAAATCTCAAACCAATTTGGGAGCCAAAGTATTCCAAAAATTTATTCTAGTCAACCGCGAACTTTTAAAAACTTTAGAAGGGGTTCTGTAGGCTGTCTAAAAATCACAATAGATAACTTATTCTCATCAAATACCGATAATGGAAGTTACAATCTGACGACTTTCACATTAACAATTTAACAATAAAAGTTTTAATCAAATGACTTTTACATCAACAAATGAAGGCTACAATTGAAAGATTTTCACGTAGATCGAGAAAGGTTACAATTCGATGACCTTCACAACAACCGATGAAAGCTTTGATCAATAGCCTTCACAAAAAAAGCGGGAGTTATAATCTGACGACTCCCATATTTTAAGAAGCCAAGATGAAGATTACAAGATGACGATCTTCGCAATACTCTGATGGAAAAGAGACTATAAATTGACGTCTCTTCAACTCAAAATGCAAAGCACGTCTCTACGGTCCAAGAACCAAAACACAAGAAACAACTTTGCATTCCAAGTCTAAACGAAGAACTCACCTCTGCGTCCCAAAAGCGAAATGCAAGTGGCTGCGTTCCAGAATTAAAGCAACGCAACCACTGCGTTCTCAGTCATTAATGCACCATTAACGCAGCTTCCAGACACTATGTTCACAGCCGTTGACGGAGCTCAAATCTAGCCGCTAATGCAGCTTCCAAACCCTGCATTCAAATGCAGAGTTCACGCCAGAACGCAATTCTTGCGTTTGACTCGTTCAAACACGAGCTGAACGGTTTTCAAAACCATTTCCCCGCGATCTGAGGGATTTCCATCCCACTTATTAGCGGATTAAGGGGTCGGTTACACCCCTTAATCCCCTATAAATAACTAAAAAATCAGTGGAGTTTGGATCTTTGAACACTTTTGGCAGATCTAGAGATCGGCATTCACCCTTGGAGATTTGAGCATCCATTCTTCAGCAACCTAGAGCATTCCTTAGTAACAAGGAGCTTTGGTACTTAGCTTAAAACCATTTTTCTGTTCAAATTAACTCTTCTACAGAGTTTAAAACTCGCACTGAGTTCCTATACTCATCGAGAGTTCTGTTCAAACTTGCCACGCAAGTTCTCCTCAACCTTAAGTCAAGAGGAAAATATTGTATTCCAACGAGGTGAAGCGTTCGGATCGTCAACGGAAAGGAAGCTCGACACGAACATCAAGGGAGGCATTCCATCGACATCAAGAAGGACTCAGTTTTAAACAAAGGGAATGATCTCTGTCGATCTTTCTCTCTTTTGTAAATCGGGAATCCGATACAAGAAGATTGTAATCTCTTTTTATGAGTTGTTAGAGAGAGATTGCATTAAGAGAATTATAATTAATTCTTTTTCTAAGTCTGTTTGAGAGAATAATACAGATTCATTTTCTCAATTTCTTATTTCAATTTTCCCATCAAACATGGACACAAATCAGTGTGTCTTGTGTTCTAATCATCAACTGGAAATCTGTCAACATCTCTTCTTTGAATGTTAGTATTCTGCTCATGTTTGGAATAAAGTAATGAATTGGCTGGATTGTGCTTGGAGGTCTTGCAACTGGAATCTAATCATCAATTGGTATAGCTTCAATCTGAAGGGAGCTGGTTTTATGAAAAACTGAAAAGAATGGCTCTATCAGTCATAATGTGCTTGTTATGGCAGGAAAGGAACTTGAGAATCTTTCTACACAAAGCTTGGGAGCCTGAAATCTTGTTTCGTGCAGTAATCTCCATTTATTCCAAAGTTTTGAATGAAAAAATTCCTCTTCATATGAAAGAAAAACTTGAGAAAATGCAATATGAGTCTTCCGAGATAGTTGATTATTAGACATTGCTCTAGAATATTTGATGTACTTCACAACTTCACATTTAGTAAATGAATAAAAAAAATTCATTGACCAAGAAAAAGATAATATAGATTTGACTTAAACTATTATTTCTAATATACTTCTCAATCAAGACAAACCATAGTCATGATCAACCAGTTAATAATTGTTACAATAGAAGGAATGGTCATTTTAGTACAGTTTTGTTATAGTAAAGATGATGTGCATGTCACACTACTTGAGTGAGATGCATGTTGTGAAGGTAAAGCCAACTCTGACCCCTCTTCAATTGAGAGTGATGCCAGTCTCATGATAGAAGCGAAAAATCTTTGGACGATGTCAAAAAGATGCTTGAGGTTAATGGGAGGCAGGGCAAGATAGGGAAATCATTAATTTTTTTTTTCCTTTTTCTTTTTCTTTTTCTTTTTCTTTTTGAACTGAGGGAACCCATTAATCTTGTTTGAGAACTTATTTGTTAATCCCAAAAAAAAGGTTTTTTAGTGGTTAGGGATTGGGGCCTTGGTTCATAAGATCAAGGCTTGGTATGTACATATGATATATCTATCTCTAATTTCTAATTATTAGGCATTGCAACATCTATTGTATTTACTTAGACCTACATTGCAAAAGGCAACCCAAGACGCTAGAGCCAACCTGGCTAGTACTATCAGGCTTGGGCTACATATGATATATCTACCTCTAATTTCTAATTATTAGGCATTACAACATCCACTAGTACAAAACAGGACAGTCCAAACGGTTATTACAACCGTTTGGACAAGTAGAAATAGCCCAAACGGGTATAACCGTTTGGGATAATAAACCCAAACGGATAAATCCGTTTGGATTGTTAAAAAATCCCAAACGGCTGAACCAAACGGTTTTAACTGTTTGGGATATCTCAACCCAAACGGTTAAAACCGTTTGGGAGTTTAAAAAAAAAAAAAATAAAAGCCTTTTTTTTCCTTTCGTTTCCCCCCATAATTTTCATTCCCGCGCCAGATTTGAGTCATCCCAAAATTTTTGTCCCAGCGCCAAATAAAAGTCATCCCCAAAATTTTCGTCCCAGCTCCAAATTAGAGTCATCCCCAAAATCCCTAACCCCCACCGCACTCTCAAATCCCTAACCCCCACCGCACTCTCAAATCCCTAACCCCCTCGACTTCGCCTCATCCGACCCGGTCGAAGTCCGACTGCTGCCGCTGGCCAACGCCCCTCATCTTCGCCTCATCTTCGTTCGCCAGGCCCCCCCTCATCTTCGCCGTGGGCCATCGTACCCCCTCCGCCTCCCTCATCTTCGCTGACGCTTCTCCTCCTCCATCGTTTCCATCAGTTATATTCAGAAACTGAATACGAGGTATACACAAAACCCCTCAAAGTTCCCCTTTTATAGCCTCAGTCCTTTACCCAGCTCTTACAAGAATTCCCTGGCCAATTCTAGCGTAAGATCCATGCCCCTCAGAATCTTTAAGCACCCATTCCCCCTCCTTCTCCTGCCAAGCACATTAAGGCCTTTATTGCGCGCCGCCACGGCTCGGTGAAGAACAATGAGGCTTCCATCCCCCAGGGGAGCGAGGTTGAGTTGGGCTTTGATAAGACTTTTGGCTTCTCGAAGCAGTTTTTCTCAAAGTACGAGCTTGGTGAAGAGGTTGGGAGAGGACATTTTGGGTATACTTGCACAGCCAAGTCTAAGAAGGGAGAGATGAAGGGGGAGGAGGTGGCAATCAAGGTCATTCTCAAAGCAAAGGTTTGTCCCTCTCCGGAATGAGATCTGGTGTGGATTCAGATCTCATAATATTGTGTCAATAGCACCAATATAATCAGATCCGATATGCTGCTTTATTACTGTTTTCTTTTACATTGTCATCCATTTGTTGTAGATTATAGTTCCTTATTTTCATTATGTAGCTGTTAAGGAAAAATATCTCAATTGATAGCTCTTACATCACAATCTTCCTCATAACCTTGAGTTGCTGAGTATTGCAATTTATTTTTTCTTCCTATTTTTTGTTCCTACATAGAAAGTTGCGGTAGACAGATCCAACAAACTTAAGATGGGGATGCATCTGATGAGTCGATGGACATCACAGCTATAGCAAGAATGAGAAAGTTCAGAGCAATGAACAAGCTTAAGAAAGTAGCCTTGAAGTTGAAGGTGACTGATACTCATCCATTGTTTTTACCAAAAGTTTACCATTCAGAATTTATTTATTAACAATGGAGTATTGTACCCGGGCGATATGGACGGCCGACTGTGGTACTGTCAACATATCCTAATGTTTTTTGTATTTGCATGGCTTAACATTTTTCACACATTAGGAATTTAGAAAAACTGTAGTAGTTCTCAGGCATCTATTCAACCTGGTGGAACAGTTACATTTGAGCATCGAAACATCAAAGGGCAAAACAGGTCCATTGTGGGCTCTGTGACATCTAGCAATCTCCTCAATCCTCAGGTAACACACATCATTATGCACTAGAACATCCTAGATTTGCAATATTTATATGTATGTATAAATGTTCTGTATACTCGAATTACATACAAGAGAATCCTAAATCTTGCAGTATATGTTTATTTGGGAAATATGGTTTGATTTGAGCTGAACATCCACTATCTAAGAGGTTTTGTCAAAATGCACTAGGCAACATGTTTCCTTTATAAATTAATGAGCCAATTGTATGTTAACCTTATACATATTGGAGAATGGGTGGTTCGCGGGGCGTGCATGTTAAACACTTTTCTTCTTTTTCACACTAGCAATTTGTTGTAGAGTTTACAGATTAGAAGCATCTGGGATATCATACTGCATATGTGGACATTCTGCTTACTTTACATAAGTTTAAGGATTTTAAATTACAGCTATAGTCTGGTGAAGTTTACAAGTTTGATTTGGGATTAATCTTTGGATGATAATTAAAGGATAAGGGAATCAGTTGCGTAGGGATTTAACAAGAAAGCTAGAGAATTTCAGTTAACAAGCGCTTTTTCATTTTTACTAGTGTTGTAATTGTGCATTTGTTCTTGCTAACAGTTTGTTTGCCCTCTTATTTGCTTGTTTAGGATGATCTATCTTTCAAGCTTGAGTATGTGCATCCTTACTTGGATGGCGTGTATAATGGTGCTCGGCAATTGCCTACTGGTGCTTTGAGCATGGATGGACCTCTGACAACCTTGAGTAGTACTGGTGTTGATCGTATGGCATTTGCACAAGCAAACATTACTTGTGACAACACAAAGTTTGTCAATAGTGCAATTGTTGGTGAAAGGAATGTGTTTCAGGTATCATGTCCTCTTACTGATCGTTGCTTCCAGTTTTATAGAACTGTTAACTGCAATTC
>NC_033798.1:22194577-22199577 GCF_001876935.1 Asparagus officinalis | reverse complement strand
GTTCATCCAAACAATTTTACTTAATTTGTCTTCTGTGCTTAAAGCTTGTTCACTTCTTAAGGCCATCAGTGAAGGGGAACAAATCCATGCTCATTCAACTAAACTTGGATTTAGTTCCTCTCCTTATGTCGTAACAACACTGCTAGATATGTATTCCAAGTTTGGTTACAAACAAGAAACAAAACATCTATTCAGGACTACGCCGGAAAAAAATGTTGCAGCGTGCAATACTATGATTGCATATTATGCCAAAGTTGGTGATTTGGAGACTGCTAAAAGTGTTTTTGATGAAATGGTTCACAGAGATTCAATTTCATGGAGTATCATGATATCCAGTTATGCTGACAATGGCAATATGTCGGCTGCTAGGGAGATTTTTGATCAGAATCCAGAGAAAAATATTAAGTCTTGGAATTGTTTGATGGTTGGTTATTCTCGTAATGGAAGGTGGAGTGATTGTATACAGCTCTTCAATGAGATGGCTTCCAGTCATATGAGAGCCAATCATGTTACCATGACCACGATGATGTCTGCTTGCCAAGAGTTGATTTTTCTAGGTTTGTATTGTGAACCTATATATTCATATTTACTCATCGTGGTCATGGTAACTGTTAAACAGGTATTGAAGAGAACTCTTATTTCTTGATTATGTGTTTGGGTAGATTACAAGCTATATATACACAAGATTACACAATATAATATGAGCTGAACGATAGGTAGCACTGTAGCTAGGGCGGCCATAGGGCGGCGGTACTGTAGCCGTAGGCCGGTGGTGTTGACATTAACAGCCGGAGATGATGACTTTAATAGCCCCCCGCAAAGTCACGGTGGATTAAAAACCGAGAGTTTGGATAAGAAGGAACGAAATTGAGAGATTGTTTGAGCCTTGGTAAACAAATCTGCAACTTGATCCTTAGAAACAATATATGTCAGTGTAATGTTTCCAGCAACATGCTCCTGTCGAACCACATGACAATCTACTTCAATATGTTTGGTACGCTCATGAAAGACCGGATTTGTGGAAATGGAGATGGCACTCTGATTATCACAATATAAAGTGATAGGGGAAGTAATAAATACATCAAGATCTCGCAGAAGAGTGCGGAGCCATTTTAGCTCAACTGTGGTGTCTGCCAACGCCCTGTACTCGGACTCCGTACTAGAACGAGAGACAACGGCTTGACGTTTACTACGCCAAGAGATGGGAGATGATCCCAGAAAAATACAAAAGCCAGTAGTGGAACGCCGAGTGTCCGGATCATCAGCCCATCCAGCATCAGAATATGCACGAAGAGATAAAGATGAGTCTGAGGGGAAAAATAATGACTGGGTTATAGTGCCACGTAGATATCGAAGAACCCGAATGAGAGCTGCATAGTGGATGGAAGTCGGATTACTGACAAACTGGCTCAAGATGTGTACTGCATAATATTTCGCTCTGATGGTGCCTTTGAATATATCTCTTCAGCAATGCAATCTATTTTAAAGTGCTATTAAGAATCACTGTCATCAAATCTAATTTGATAGTCTTGATGAGATGCTCAACTTCACAGAACTTTCCCTGAAAAATCCTCCTGTTGCGTTCCATCCAAATAGTGTAAACTGTAGAGGAGAGAGCCATTCTTTTTGCTCTGACTTTGAATCCCTTCCCCCGCAAGTTGGAACTAAAGAAGGAACGAAATTGAGAGATTGTTTGAGCCTTGGTAAACAAATCTGCAACTTGATCCTTAGAAACAATATATGTGAGTGTAATGTTTCCAGCAACATGCTCCTGTCGAACCACATGACAATCTACTTCAATATGTTTGGTACGCTCATGAAAGACCGGATTTGTGGAAATGGAGATGGCACTCTGATTATCACAATATAAAGTGATAGGGGAAGTAATAAAGACATCAAGATCTCGCAGAAGAGTGCGGAGCCATTTTAGCTCAACTGTGGTGTCTGCCAACGCCCTGTACTCGGACTCCGTACTAGAACGAGAGACAACGGCTTGACGTTTACTACGCCAAGAGATGGGAGATGATCCCAGAAAAATACAAAAGCCAGTAGTGGAACGCCGAGTGTCCGGATCATCAGCCCATCCAGCATCAGAATATGCACGAAGAGATAAAGATGAGTCTGAAGGGAAAAATAATGACTGGGTTATAGTGCCACGTAGATATCGAAGAACCCGAATGAGAGCTGCATAGTGGATGGAAGTCGGATTACTGACAAACTGGCTCAAGATGTGTACTGCATAGGCGATATCCGGACGTGTTGCTGAAAGATAAACCAATGCTCCAACAAGTTCCCTATATCGAGTAGGCTGAGATAAGGGATCACCATCATCATGTCGAAGCTTCAAGTTCATTTCCATCGGTGTGGAGAGAGGAGAGGTAGCAATAGAAGGATCACTGAGAGTAGCTCGCTCAAGAATGTCTGCAATGTACTTCTGCTGAGAGAGAAGATAGCCTCGGGAGGAGGAAGCAACCTCAATACCCAAGAAGTAACGAAGGGATCCAAGATCTTTCATCTCAAATTGTCTCTGAAGATGCTGCTTTAAGGAAGTAATGGCAGAAGAATCACTCCCAGTGATTATCATGTCATCAACATAAAGTAATAGAATGACTGTACCGAAGGCTGAGGATCGATAAAATAGAGCGTAGTCAGCTAAGCTCTCAATGAAACCAATAGAAAGAAGAGATTGTCGAAATCGTTCAAACCAAGCCCGAGGAGCCTGTTTGAAACTATATATAGCACGACGAAGGCGACATGCATGTCCTAGAGGAGCAGAAAAGCCAGGAGGCGGCTGCATGTACACTGTCTCAGATAGATCGCCATTAAGAAAAGCATTTTTAACATCCATTTGATACAAAGGCCAATGTTTTGCAGCTGCAACAGCAATGAGAGTGCGAATGGATGTCATTTTTGCAACAGGAGCAAAAGTTTCTTCATAGTCAATGCCATACTCTTGTGAGAATCCCCGAGCTACAAGACGAGCTTTGTACCTTTCAATAGAACTGTCAGATCGAGTCTTAACCTTATAAATCCATTTGCAGCTTATCGGTTTAACACCAGAAGGCAGAGGAACAAGATCCCAAGTATTAGTTCGACGAAAAGCCTCCAATTCTTCAGTCATTGCTTGTTGCCATTCTGGATACTTAACTGCCTCAGAATATGAGTTAGGCTCATGTATAGAGTGAATAGCAGCAAGAAAAGAGGCAAATTCAGGAGAATATGAGCTAGTGACACATTGAGCATACCGAGCAGGGGGATGACGATCTCGTGGAGGATTGCGACGAGGGGGAGGAATCACATCGAGAGAAGCTGGCACAGATGTAGAGGTGACATCAGTAGGAGTATCTTGCTGCAAAGGAGATGTAGTAGGTGGATATTCAGGTGGTGTGGATGAATCAAGAGCACTATCGTTTGATGTCATTAGAGTGAAGGAGGGAGTCGGTTGAGTAGACAAAGGTACAGGTACTACTGATACAAGTATAGTAGTGGAAGGTAATGAAGGGGGTTGAAGAAATGATATATCTGAATCTGAAGTAGTATAATATGAAATATTCTCAAAGAAGGTCACATGACGGGCAATACGAAGCCTTCGAGTGGTAGGTTCATAACAACGATACCCCTTGTGAACAGTGCTATAGCCAAGAAAGATACATCGTGCAGTGCGTGGAGATAGTTTATCTCGTTCATGAGTTGGAAGTAAGACAAAACAGACACATCCAAAAGTGCGAAGAAGAGAATAGCGAAACTGAGATTTAAAAAGTTGAAAATATGGAGAAGTGTCAGCTAATACAGAAGATGGAGTAATATTTATAAGGTAAACAGCAGTCAGAAGTGCTTCTGCCCAGAGATATCGAGGTACAAATGCTGATATCAGAAGAGCTCTAGTGGTATCGAGAATGTGACGATGTTTTCTCTCAGCAACACCATTTTGTTCATGAGTGTGTGGACAAGATTGTTGAGAGAGAGTGCCATGCGATTTTAAAATAGATTGCATTGCTGAAGAGATATATTCACAGGCACCATCAGAGCGAAATATCTTTATACGTTTATGAAACTGAGTGTGGATCATATTTGTAAAGTCTTTATAAATATTTAGAATATCAGAACTGTTGGCCTTCTTGTTTTGATGATGTTTAACAAATAATTTACCACTAATGTTATTTGTCTAGTGTTTGTGCATTCCTATATTTTGTAGACAAACAACGTAGTTGGAGGATGGATGGAATAGAGCTTCAACGATCATATCAAGAGGAGGTTGGCGGAATTGTGGAGTGAAGCCTATACAACAATTCAAGTTAAAGATCAAGTTCAAGCTTCATCCGCACGTGTACCAAGTCAAGCTTAATTGAAGATCAAGATTGCTTGGGTAATGTAGTTTAGGATTTATATTATGTGTGTTAAGTACTCTAAGCTCAATTATCTATACACACACATTTTATTGGTTTCCTTGTATATATATGTAGTCACATATATATACAACACAAGTTTTAGTTTTTATGTTTATAAATATGAAATTACATGTTTCATATTGTGATTTGGTTTATCTACTTAGATATGAAACAAATATATTTTCATATACATACTCATAGGTTTCATTTTCTATTGTATTTGTGAAAATATTGTATTCTTAGTTTGTAGCTATAAAATTATTTTGTAAAGTTTTAAAAGTTGGTTTAGGTCAAAACATCAAACTCATGTGTTTACATTTTCATGTTTTGGACTATTTTGCAAAATGATGATATTTTTCATTTGGGAAGTCCTTTTTTGAAACCAGTCGTTGTAGCATGTTTATTATCATGTCTACAATCATTCCCCAAAGTTTTACATTTTTTGGAATTTATTTGATATTTTTAAACAGTGTTTTAAAATCAGCTCTAAAACCGATTTTTTCTGGAATGTCAGTTTTCGGTCGACCGGTACGGTCGACCGAACCTGAGGTCAAAAGTTTCCTGGCCGACAGAAAGCTGTCGGTCGACCGGTCCGGTCGACCGATGAAATTT
>NC_033798.1:22149412-22193577 GCF_001876935.1 Asparagus officinalis | reverse complement strand
CAGAGCATCAGAGACCGACAGGAACACTTTAACCTTTACTCATTCCAGAGTGGAAGTGGGCAGACATTTCTATGGACTTTATTGTAGGGTTGCCGAAGTCAAAGAAAGGGAATGATTCAGTTCAGGTGATTGTGGACCGGTTGACGAAGTCGGCACATTTCATTCCAGTGAGGACTACCTATACTGCCGAGGCATATGCGAGGATATTTATCCGGGAGATAGTTCGACTTCATGGAGTTCCAGACAAGATTGTATCAGATATTTATTCCAGTGAGGACTACCTATACTGCCGAGGCATATGCGAGGATATTTATCCGGGAGATAGTTCGACTTCATGGAGTTCCAGACACGATTATATCGGATCGAGGTTCGGTGTTCACTTCACACTTTTTGAGGAGTTTTCAGGACTCTTTTGGCAGCAGATTATCATTTAGCAGTGTTTTCCACCCACAGATGGATGGTCAGACAGAGAGAGTGAATCAGGTGTTGGAAGACATGTTGCGGGCGTGTGTCATTGACTTTCAAGGCAGCTGGGAGGATCACATTCCATTAATAGAGTTCGCTTATAACAACAGTTATCAAGCGACAATCGGCATGGCTCCGTATGAGGCATTGTACGGGAGACCCTGTAGATCACCGATATATTGGGCAGAGCCGGAGGATAGCTTGATGCTTGGATCGGAGCTGGTGAGGCAGACTACCGAGAAGGTAGCCTTGATCAGGGAGCGAATCCTAGCCGCTCAGAGTCGACAGAAGAGCTATGCAGATAAGAGGCGAAGACCCTTGGAGTTTCAGGTTGGGGATTCAGTTATGTTGAAGGTATCGCCTATGAAGGGCGTGCAGCGATTCGGACGACGGGGGAAGCTTGCACCGAGATATATTGGACCATTCCAGATTTTGGCATGCATTGGAGTTGTGTCATACAGACTAGATCTTCCAGCATCGATGTCTAGTATACACAATGTGTTTCATGTTTCTATGCTCAAGAAACATTTGCATGATGAGGAGCAGCAGCGAGTATTGGATACACCAGAGATTAAGCTTCAGGAGGATTTGACTACTGTCGAGATTCCAGTTCGTATTCTTGCCAGATAGGACAAGAGACTTAGAAACAAAGTAATTCCCTTGGTGAAAGTTCAGTGGAACCGAGGAGGCATTGAGGAGATTTCTTGGGAGCGCGAAGAGGATTTGCGTCGCGACTACCCACACCTGTTTGAACAAGTAAAATTTAAATTTTTACGATATGTATCTTGTATGATATTTATATATTTGGTTATATTTACATTTAACACTAGAATGGGAATGTTCGCGCTTAATTCTTAATCTTTCAGAACACATGGTATATATATGGGGGGTTCCTTGTTTGGATTTTTCACTCGATGTACTAGTTCCACTAGATTAAGGTTTGAGCGGGAATATTACCATTTTAGATCGTTAAGTATAAATATCTCTATATGTTTATCTGGAAGTTCATGGGGTGAGATGCCTATAGTTTCCGAATTTCGAGGACGAAATTCTTCTATGTGGGGAAGAATGTAGAACCCCGTAATTTTTATATGAATATATGTGAATTATTAGTAAATAAATAATTCTTTTATGATAAATAGCTTGAGGTTATTGTAGTACATGATAGCAAGTTATTTGAGATGATATAAGAGTATGGGTATAGAGTTTTGTGCGTTGGTTTTACAAATTAGCAAAACATGCACAAAAACTGAATTTTTCCAGATCAGTCGACACATCAGTCGACTGACTGTATCGGTCGACACATCAGTCGACTGATACGCTGATTTCCAGTTTTTCAGGTTTCGGGTCTGTTTTGTTTTTGGTTCGGGTTTGGGTCGGGTTTAGCTGTTCACATATATTCTTTTTCACCCAAAACCACCCCTCTCATCTTCAGATCTGAGAAAACCCTAGCCCCCTCTCCCCTATCTCAAACCCTAGTTTTGTTCTTGGTGATTTGGGGAAGAACTTGGAGGATTTTCGTCGGGATCTTCACATTGCAGCGAAGGGGAACCACTCTCTCTCAGATCTAGGAGTTTCTCATCACCCCAGAGGCGAGTAACATCTCGCCCAACCTTGTCCTATTTTTCGAAACGATTTCAAAGGGTTTTTATGAGTTTTGATGAGCCAAAAATGTAATTTTTGTACAAATGATTGATTTTTATGGCATATAGTGGGAAGATATGTGATTTCAGAATATTAAAAACCCACCAACATTTTGTGAATCGAAGATCTAGATCTGAAATGTTTTTACAAGAGATTTAACATGAGCTTTGTTTTAAAAATGTTTTAAAATATAAATACACATGTTTAGGGTTTTGTTTGTGTATTCACACATGAAATTTTTGTTTCAGTTTAGTTCATACATGTTAATATCAGTATTTTCATGCTTGGGATTGATGGGGATGAGTTTAGATCAAATTTTGGGTAAATAACAACCTGTACAGAGTTTCTGCAGTCTATTGGTCGACTGATCAGTCGACCGACGGGCAAATTTTAGTCATCAGTCGATTGATCAGTCGACTGACGGGCTGATTGTGTTTTCTCAGCTTCTCAGTCGACTGATCAGTCGACTGGTGAGCTAAGGCTGTACTGCCTGAGCTTTTTCGATCGACATATGAGTCGACTGATGTCATCAGTCGACACCTCAGTCGAGTGATGAGATGTTTTATAGATTCTTGACCTGTTTGAGTTACTTTTCGGGGTCGCCTCGATAACCTGACCCTAGTTTACCATGTTAATGATTTGTCTGTACATGTAGGTTGACTTTTGACACAAGTTTAGATATGTACACCGAGATGCGTGCGAGTTTAGATTATGTATATTTGTCCGCATATACTTTTCACAGTTACACAGTCCTCGTGATGGACTATAATCCATAGAAGTCCTCGTGTTGGACTATAATCCATTTCAGTCCTCGTGTTGGACATTTGACATTTCTTTTCATGTGTTTGGAAACCACAATATCTAGTTCCTGTATCGGACATATTTCTTAACCCTGTATATGACTTTCTCAAAGGAGTTTATGACATGACACTTATGTAGATTATAACATGACATACATGTAAGTAATAACATGATGCTCATGTAAGCCATGACATGGCACCGTACTTATGCTCTGAGATTAGTTGTATTTTTTTTATTATTGTTTCCTGTACTAGAACCTCGGATTTAGTGTTTAGGGATTTACAATTTGAGATATAAGGTATATACATGAGGGTTTCCTTGTTTGGATTATTTCGCTCGACGGACCTATGCTTGTGTTGTAAATTTCTAAATACTAAAATCCTCTTTAGTAAGATCAATGATTTTAGATCTATTATGTATTAACTGTATTTTCTTATACAACGAGCCCTATTTCCCTTGGGGTTGGTTGTGATGTTGCTCGCTAGCGATTTGACGCTCGTTGTCCCTCCCCCTTTCAGGTAACGAGCCAGGAGCCCGGAGAGTCGCAGGTTGATGGCGATGCATTTTAGCTTCAGCCGTCTATTTAGTTATATATTTTTCTTTGGGAGTTCCACAGTAGACTTTTGTTTAGACATTTGAGAGTCTTATTCTAAAAATTATAAAGGCAGTGTGCCTTATTTCCTCTTGTTGGATACTTGTATTTGAGACTTGTTGAGCATTCCCGTTTATCTATTCTGACATTGACTATATTTTTCTGTATGTTGGATGATGAGATATTAATGTGATCACTATTATTTCATTAGTTGTTTCTTGCAATATCTTTTACTTGTTTTTGTACCTACACCTGTTGTTGATTTTACTAGATGGGTGTTAATTGTGATGGTGAAACATGTTATTGCATGGTGTGGTGCATGGCAGATTTGACATTCTTGGTTTCACCTGGGACTGCAGCCTTGTGTGAACCCAGGGACGTCACAGAGACGGGTTGATCTGTGAGCCATCATTATGATTTGGCGACCCAATAGTCGAGCGAGCTTCGAGTCAGGTATATAGTCGAGTCGTTTACTCGAGGAGTCATCTTATTTGCGAGAGGGTGGCTGATCCCGTACTTCGAGTCGGTCATGATGATCCTTGACTGAAATATGGCTTGTCTGCTCGTCCGGTCGAGGGACATAACCTTGACTGGGCTTTTGAGCCTCTAAGTTGGTTTGGACCATGACTCCCTTGGGCTTATGTAGACATTCTCTTGATATTTCTATCTTTGGATGATAAATTACCATAACAGTTGGCCCCTTTCATTCGAAGTTTACTTGAGTCGAGTCTGAGAAAAATAGATACAAGCTTGCTCTATATCTTGGGGATTTCTTAGCTAGTTGATCGTGGTTGGAGACGTGGCATAGGCCTCGCTAACCGCCAATCTCCGTGAGCTGATGATCAGTATCAGGAACCGCTTTTTTTAAGGAAACGAGGCATCGTAGGTAGAGTAAAAGGTGCCTCTCTTGCTAATTATTGGCGTGAATTACGAGTGACGGTTGTTATTTCGAGCAATCTGTTCCAATTCTCGAAGTGAATCTTCCTTGGTTGCTCTAAGGTTGTGCCTTTTGGGCTCCGCATGCCTCTTTAGAGGCTTATAAATAGTTTCTGGTGCTGTTTTAAAAGAACACTCTTTGTCAGGAATATTTCTCTTCGTTGATCCTTTGACCCCTTAAGAGATTTTAACATGGCTTTTCCCCAGAATGACCGCGAGAAGAAACTCAAGGTCTTGTTTCTATCCAGGTCGAGGATGACTTTGGACAAGACTAGTTGCATGATCCGTATAGCATTTCTCACACGATGATGACCATAAGGGCACCGGACAGCTCAACTCTAGTGCATATGCACGGTGAAGACCGGGTGCCTCTTTATCGGGCGTATCTGGAGTGTGGGTTGCACCTGCCATTGCATCCTTTTGTAAGGGAAGTTTTTACGGCTTTAGGGGTTTCCCCCTGTCAGTTCCATCCTTACGCCATCTATATCTTGATGGTGTTTATAGATGTCCACTTTGAGATGGACGTGGTGCCCTGCATTAGTTTGCTTGGGCACGTGGTTAGTGTGGGGTCTATTAAGGGCGACCCACACTATTTTTTCCGTTGTCGGGGCAATCTCCACTTGGACTTCGATCTCCCTAAGCTGGACGAAGAATGGGAGAGGTTCTTCATCTGGGTGTTTGGTGTCGACAATATACTATCCTGCTTGGGTTGGCCCGAGGTGTAGGATAATGTGTTGGAGGCAAGGGCCCTTAGTGATCTCGAGGCTGGAGATCTTGAGAAGCTCTGGTGTTACCTCAGTCTTTAGGAGACCAAAACTCTAGACGGAGAGGAGTTTCTTGAGATGGGGTGCTCCTCCTCGTTCTCCTATAAACATGAAGCGATGGCCCTTCCTCCACCAATGGAGGTCTGTAAAAAGAGGGGATGACTCGAAGGGGCTGAGTTCTTCATGGAGGCCTTTGAAGAAAATGAGGAAGGACTCTAGGGATAGTTGTGCTGAGCCTTAGAAAAACTGTGTGTGTGTTTTTTTTGTAAGCCTGGTTAGACTTTTTGGTAAAGAATGTACAAGAGGATCTACTGAAAGCACACAGGAGAAGGGCAGGCATCGATGCCTGCATTGATGGCAGCATCGATGCCAGCATCGATGCAGGCATCGATGCCTGCATCGATATAGGCATTGATACCCAGGGCAGTTAGTTACGAATCTAAGGCTGATTTTTGATGTTTTTGGATAAGATTTTAATCCAATGGCTCTCATTCACTGATGTTTACTATAAAGAGGGGTAGAGAGTGAGGGGTTAGAGGTGTGAAAATTTTTGTAACTCCTTTTAGAGAGGAGGGCTACTCTTAATTGAGAAGGCCTTCCAAATTTATAACTTTTTGTTACAATTAATAATAATAATTTTTTTACCACTTTAAATATTTCTTCTCTTTGTTGGATGATGAAGACGGAGATGAAGAATTGTTTAGAGGTTTACATTTCTTTTCTTTTTCTCTTTTATTTCTTTTTTATTGCTTATTAGTTTAGATTTATTTCTATGCTTATAGTTAGATTTTATTTTCTTGTTAAATAACCAAGAGGCTAGAACCCTCTTACCTTAGATTTATTTCTTACTTATAGATTAGATTTATTTCATGCTTATAGATTAGATTTATTTTCTTGTATTTAATTCTTGCAATTTATTTTGTAGTTTAGATTTTGAAATTTATTTTGTAGTTAGATTTTAATTTCTTGCACTATTCACCTTGTGGCTAGAACCCTCTTGGATTTAGTTTTTCTTTTTATTTATTTTTATTTGGTTTGATTCGCCTTTAGGCTAGAACCCTCTAGGGAATCTCCCTTTTCTAAGAAGTGGGTTCAATTTTAGATTACCCATATCTATAATTGAATCCTCCATCTTTATTTTCTTGCATTTTCTTTTATTCTAGAATTTTGTTCTTCATTTTTCTTGCCTTATTGATCACATTTATTCTCAAACACATTGATCTACACACTATCACTCTCATTATCTCTCCACAATCACATTCACTCATCACTCCTATTTGTCATGCACACAACATAAGAACCGATTTTATATTTTCTCCTACAAAAACACCTTCCTCGTAGGATCGATATCTTTATACTATAACTTGACACAGTTGTGCACTTGCAACCTTTTTGTTACATGTTTATGCCGCATCAAGTTTTTGGCGCCGTTGTCGGGGAAGGTGCTTAAGTAGGTGTAGGCATATAAAATTGCTTATAGGTCCCTTAGCATAGCTCGGCACAAACCGACGAACCAACGAGGCGACGAGGTTGACGAATCGCACGCAAGCAACGGAATACATCCATTCGAGCGTGGAATCAAGCCAACGGTTCGGGGAATCAACGAGTCATTCAAACAAGAGCGGACTCGGACGAATCACGATCGAATCAAGATCAGTTTCGGACTCGAACTCAGAAGTGGATTTACTGCCAAAACAGGAATCGGATTTACTGCCAAATCAGAGTCTAAGTCAACTGAAAAACGGATACAACGGACAAAACGGGAACAACAACAAAACAACGGAACCCAAATACCCTGAGGGGCTCGGCCACCCCCGGCTATTATTTCCTTGGTGAAATAATAACCGTCGTACTACGTAGATCCGACCGGATCTAGATCGCGTGGTGGTCCACGGATAAACCCCGGCGCAGGCAAAGAACCCACACAAGCGAGTGACCGCAAAACAGGAGCTCGCGATTTGTTCGACAAACAAGGATAAAAAGTTGTAATCTTTCTTTTTCTTTTTCTTTGATTTTCATTGTAACCGGATCTTATAAAAAGACCGGATCTTTGTAACTCAAAAAGTTGTTATTTAAGAGTGCAATGGAATCAATTACAAAGGAAGTCAATCTTGGAGCGCCTCGGTGCAATTCCCGACGAGAGAGGCAAAGCTCCAGTTCAAGAGAGTTTGGGCCCAATGAAGAAGCCCAGAACGACTCAACACGCTGGGGGTCGCCGTCATCTCCAACGTGATAAAGAAATCAGGGCAGCTATGCGCACCAATTTGCGCATTGAAGTCCAAGAGCCCGCTGAGAACTCATGCCCAAAAAGGCATATTTCGAGGCGCGTAACTTTTGAAAGCCCGAAGAAGGTAGTTCGCTCTCAGAAGGAAACGTTATCGTCTGAGGATGATTACGTTATACCTGAGAAATCGTGCCAACACACGATAGGTTACTCCGACTTTCAAACGGACGAGCTGTACTATTGTGCTGGGGGTACGAGCAAAACCAGAAAAAGAAGTCCTCGAAGGCTAGAAACTCAGTGCCCTTGTTTAAAGCTCATTCGGACGGTACTGTCTGAGTGCAACTGCATCAAGGCAGTCACCGAGAGAGTTTTGGTGTTCGAAAGGCTTAGTATCGAAGCACCAAAACCAAGGCATAGGCGTTTCCGGCAAAGAAGAACGGTGGTTGAAGATGGAGAATTTCCGAGGGTCACCACCAATATGACCAGCAAAAGGGCATCGACAAGGGATAATCCCGAGTCAATTCCGGAAGTACCCTGGTATCTAACTCGTCTGCAGTCTGGAGCCATTACACGAGGAACTTATGGTAGGGTTCGGACAAGACTACCTTCAGAAGATGAAGAATCTGATGCTGGCTCCGCAGTCGCATCAGATAATACGGTATCCAGCGAGGGACAACCAAGATGCTCGAAGAAGCCATGGCTAAACAACAGGAGACCTTCAGGTTTGAAATGCAGATGGCCATGCAGAGTATGAGAGAAATGCATGAGCAACAAATTCAGGCACTGACGAACCAGCGAGGTGAAACACCCCGCCGTAACCAGGTTGTTCAAGAAGAGGAGCACACGGATACGGATGAAGCTCACAATGCCAATAATCCTCCCGTCAATGCAGGGGGTGGTAATGAGGATGCTGGTCGTAATGCCACACTTCCGCCTCAAAATCGTGCTAACGAAAACACAGGCGAAAGTCTGAAGATCAAGAACCTCGAGAGCAAAATCAACACATTGATTTCCGCTCAAGAGACGAAGAAAACAGGCATTCCCTGTCCATACCCAAGAGAGTGGGAATCGATCCCATACCCGGCGAAGTTCAACCTAATTAACTTCACGCCGTTTAATGGGATGGGTTCACCTACCCAGCATTTGATTTACTTCAAATCGCACTTGGGGGTGATCTCTGGTAATGAGCCTCTGATGGTGCGGTCATTCGTCGGCACTCTTCGCGGAGCCGCCTTCGATTGGTATCGCCGCCTCAAGCCAAGAAGCATAAACAGCTGGGACGACATGGAGACGAAGTTCCTTACAAATTTCTTCGACGACGACACCGAGATCTCTATCGGATCGCTGCTCGATGAGAAGCAAAAAGACGGGGAGTTAGTCGACACCTTCGTCAAAAGGTTCCGGAACAAGGCGATGAACTGTCGGGACCCGATCACTGAGGAGTTCATCCTCCAGACTNNNACGTGTTGGAAGCAATGGGAACAGCACCGTCTGATACTTGGAAAGACTTGAAGGTGCACGGTAAACAAGCTAAACGCTTCCTCCAAAGGAAGAAGGCCGAGAGGAACCGACCGACAGTTAATCCGCTCAACTCAAACTTCGCCTCTCGTAATAAGGGCAAGGCAGGGAAGTTCCTGGAGGATATTACACTAATAGGATAACCCGGCCAGATAACCAAGTCAAACCCAGTTCCAAGAGAGAAACTGGGGGTGGATTATCCAATGCATCGGGAAGTTCCCGAAAGAATACCACATGGGTATTCTTAGGGATAACCCGGTCTTTGTGGAATTGACGAAGGAGAAATCTACATTCGAACTCTGAAGGTCAGAATGTCTCTTCTTATTCTCTAACTCTTATGAGTTATTTTTGTGAGATGAGATCCAATCCTCTGACAGGTTAATCTTTTCTCACCAAACCATCCGCTGATCAAATTAAACGACAGTGGATCCACCAACGTTCCTATCTGCCAGTCATTGGCGTTTCTCAGACTCAACGTGCTAGGTCCTAAACGCCTAACATTAAAGTCTCCCTTTGAGTGGTAATATGGGTTGGCACTTTCTTTGCTACCCGTATTCCACTTTCTTTTCTTTCTGGTCAAACCTATAAAAGTTAGGACCAAAGCCAAAATCCCCTCTCGATTTCTCCAATGAACGAGAGGTTCACCTTCAAATCGAGCGATCAAACCTTCCGACAGTTAGGTCGTCTCAAACTCCTGCTTGGTCAAACATTCATACAGTTAGGGCCACAGCCAAAATCTCCTCTCGATTCCCCCAATGAACGAGAGGTCCACTTCCAAATCGGGTAATCAAACCTTCCGACAGTTAGGGTTATCCGAATTGTTACGATTCTCGGAGTGGAGATCCCACTCTTAGTTTCATCCTTCCGGATTCTGGGGGTGGAGATCCCACCTCGAGTTTCCTTTCCAGCTGTAGATAGAATATAAAATTCTTCCTCTTCAGCACCGGGAGATAGAATATAAAATTCTTCCTCTCCTCGGACCTTTCCGATGCTCGGAGTGGAGAACCCACTCCCAGTTCATCATTCCGGATTCTGGGGGTGGGAGATCCTACCCCGAGTCTCCTTTCCGGCCGAAGATAGAATATAAAATTCTTCCTCTTCAGCACCGGGAGATAGAATATAAAATTCTTCCTCTCCCGTTTCTCAATCTGTCTTTGCTTTTAGAAAAGACACGATTGTCAAATCCGGGCACTCGATGCACGGGGAATTTTATCCCGAAGCCTGAGTAGGGATAAGTCAACGCCTAACACGCGTTGCCGGGTAGTCTATTCCCGTAAGAAAGACGAAGTCTATGTATTCAAAATCATAGCATTAAGTCTAAGAGAAGCAATTCTCTTAGCACAACATTACATTAGCTTAAAACGTCACATGGGAGCGGACTTAAACAATCCGTATACTAGCCCGACTCAAACGGTAGTCGGTAAAGGCTAATCAAATCCGTTGAAGGCTGGGGATTAGCCCAAAATCCTAAAGTCAACGTCTAATACATGTTGCCGGGTAGCCTATTCCTGTAATCTGCGCCTAACACGCACTGCCGGTTTAGTCTTTCTCCGTAGAAAAATACACCAGAGTTCGATTCTGGGGTATTCTATCCCGAAGCCTATGTAGGGATAAGTCAGCGTCTAATACACGTTGCCGGGTAGCCTATTCCTGTAACAATGGCGAAGTCTACGTATTCAATATCGTAGCACTAAAAGGGTTAACTCTTTTAGCTTAAACGTCACATAGGAGCGGACTTAAACAATCCGCATGCTAGCCCGACTCAAACGGTAGTCGGTAAAGGCTAATCAAATCCGTTGAAGGCTGGGGGTTAGCCAAAAATCCCAAAGTTAACGCCTAACACGCGTCGCCGGGTAGTCTATTCCCGTAAGAAAGACGAAGTCTACGTATTCAATATCGTAGCACTAAGAGCGTTAACTCTCTTAGCACAACGTCACATGCGGAACGGATTTAGACAATCCGCATGTAAGCCCGATTCAAACGGTAATCGGTAAAAGCATGTCAAATCTGTTGAGGGCTGAGGATTTGCCAAAAATCCTAAGTCAACGTCTCATACACGTTGCTGTTTAGTCTTTTCACAGGAGAAAGACGAAGTCTACGTATTCAATATCGTAGCACTAAGAGCGTTAACTCTCTTAGCACAACGTCACATGCGGAACGGATTTAGACAATCCGCATGTAAGCCCGATTCAAACGGTAGTCGGTAAGAGCACGTCAAATCCGTTGAGGGCTGAGGATTCGCCAAAAATCCTAAGTCAACGTCTGATACACGTTGCTGTTTAGTCTTTTCACAGGAGAAAGACGAAGTCTACGTATTCAATATCGTAGCACTAAAAGGGTTAACTCTTTTAGCTTAACGTCACATGCGGAACGGACTTGAACAATCCGCATGCTAGCCCGACTCAAACGGTAGTCGGTAAAGGCTCATCAAACCCGTTAATGGCTGAGGGTTTGCCAAAAATCCTATAAATACGAGAGTCACTGACGCATCAGCTTCATTAGTTAGTCTTGTGATTTGAGCATCCAACGACATTTGAAACCCTAGGGTCAACGACGGACAACGCGTAACCTTAGGTCAACGCCAATCAATGCGTTGCAATGAAAGAATCAATACTCCGAAAAGTATACGAGTATAAACTGCTTCTTAATACTCCGAAAAGTATACGAGTATAAACTGCTTCTTAATACTCCAATAAGGTATATGAGTATAAACTATTCCCTATTTTTGGTTGAGAAGTTCCTGGAGAATATTTTTCATAAATATTCTTAAGGATAACTCAACAACACAACGCCGGACAACGCGTTGCACATAAAAAACTCGACGCCAGCAATCGATGGTCAATCCCACGAGCTGAAAATCAAAAATCAGGAATCGACTTCAAGGTTCAAAATTTCCGACAAACGGTCAGACAATACTTCATCCTTGACCCGATAAATCCACCGATTGTGAAGAGCCTTTCTCCCTCTTGGAAGTTTTACGAGCTCCCAAGTCTTATTCTTCATCAATGACTTTATTTCTTCCTCCATGGCAGACTCCCACTCGCCCCTGTAGGCGTATAAAATTGCTTATAGGTCCCTTTATATAGCTCGGCACAAACCGACGAACCAACGAGGCGACGAGGTTGACGAATCGCACGCAAGCAACGGAATACATCCATTCGAGCATGGAATCAAGCCAACGGTTCGGGGAATCAACGAGTCATTCGAACAAGAGCGAACTCGGACGAATCACGATCGAATCTAGATCGGTTTCAGACTCGAACTCATAAGTGGATTTACTGCCAAATCAGGATTCGGATCGACTGCCAAATCAGGTCAACAAATCGAGTCCAGACAAATCAACCGCACAACCGAATCACGGACAAAAGCGGATACAACGGAAAAAACGACGAAACCACGCCTAAGGGGGCTCGGCCAAAGCCGAGCCACCCATGGGGGCTCGGCCAAGAGCCGAGCCACCTATAGGTGGCTCGGCCCAGAGCCGGCCACCTATAGGTGGCC
This sequence comes from Asparagus officinalis, assembly GCF_001876935.1. NCBI lineage: Eukaryota > Viridiplantae > Streptophyta > Magnoliopsida > Asparagales > Asparagaceae > Asparagus > Asparagus officinalis. The sequence goes on along the minus strand of NC_033798.1, from coordinate 22,181,132 downwards.
GGCCCAGTTCTGTGTGTGGGCACAGATCTGGGTGCCTATAAATAGGCCATGGGTTGTTCATTTGAAAAGGTTAGAATTTTTGGAGGCGAAGCCCTGCTGGATTGAAGACTCAGATCTAAAAAATATTCAAACTTTAGGACTTCGAGGACTTGCTCATCCAGATCTGGTGCTCGGCGATCGTCAATGCCAAATAAGGCAAGAGTTCAAGAGGACCGGATCTCAGATCTACGCAGGCACACTCCGGATCAAATCTTGGTCTTTGATCCCGAGATTTGGGCGATTGTTTCCTTGGTGAACCAATCCCCCCCGGCTATTATTTCCTTGGTGAAATAATACCCGTCGTACTGCGTAGATCCGACCGGATCTAGATCGCACGGTGGTCCACGGATAAACCCCGGCGCAGGCGAAGAACCCACACAAAGCGAGCGACCACAAAACAGGAGCTCGCGATTTGTTCGACAAACAAGGATAAAAAGTTGTAATCTTTCTTTTTCTTTTTCTGATTTTCATTGTAACCGGATCTTATAAAAAGACCGGATCTTTGTAACTCAAAAAGTTGTTATTTAAGAGTGCAATGGAATCAATTACAAAGAAAGACACGGTTTTTCCCGCGAACAGTAGGTTTTACTTATTTTGGTTCTTTAAATTGTGTGTTTATTGTGAAGGAAACACTTGGAGCTTGAAGATCGCGGATTGGAGAACTTGGATTTGAAGATTTGCTTTCGGGTAAGTCTTTTATATAGTGTAGGAATTCACCAAAGTGATTGTAGCACTTGATTTGGCACACACTTAAAACATTCTTACGGGCAAAACCCCTAATCAAGATAAGGTAAGGGATTTCATCACCCTTTCCTTAGCCCACAAATTACTAATTCCTCACTTCACAAACCTAAGCCTTCTAAAACTCATTAGACGTTGGCCCCTAAGGACACGAGCTCAATAAGGAACAAGAAATCCTTAAGTGAACCGGTTTAAGTTTTCTCAGATTAGTTGGTGTCTAAGGCAAGGTTTAGGGGTTGCGTAAAGCGCTCCGCAAGGAAAGAGGTACCTAATTGATCTTTGATCACCATCTAGTACTATCCTTACCTGGCTAACTACCTGGGTAAAACTTTAAACTTTTTACTGTATGAGTTTTTTGGTTAGGAGCTGGTCTAGTTGAGTTAGGCTAACCCAAGAATTAGAGTGATTGAAAAGTGATAGCTTTGATTTGTTTTGGTTAGGATTTTTCTTTTTCTTCTTAAAAAGAAAACTAATTTTCTTTCTCTCTTTAGAAAAAAAATTTATAAAAAAAAGTTGTTTTGGTGTATGCAAACTTGGGTTAGGGATAATTCTCATCGTTTAATTCGTGTTGAACCAATCCAAGAAATGGCAAATCAACCCGTTCTTCAAGATATGTGTTACCCCACCAGAAATGCAATTCCATCTTACATAAGGCTCCCCGAAGAAAATAGAGAAAATTTTGAGCTTAGACTGTATTACATAAACATGCTTCCCAAATTCCTTAGAAATGAAACAGAAGATGCATATATTTTTATTTCGAAATTTGAGAAAGTGTGTATTATGATTAAAATGAGAGAATTAACCGAAGATACGATTAAGCTTAGATTTATTCCATTTGATCTTAAGGATAAAGCTAAAAAATGGCTATACAGCTTACCGACAAATTCCATCTCAATTTGGGATGAATTTGTCATCGTTTTTCTTAAGAAATTTTTTCCTATTCACAAAATGGTAAAGCTAAGGAACAACATTGAAAACTTTAAAATTATCCCGGGAGAGCCATTCTAGAAATATTTTGACCGATTCAAAGATCTTTTAATCCAATGTCCTCATCATGGTCTAGAAAAATGGCGATTGTGCCAAGTTATATATGAAGGATTGGACTATTCTTCAAAAACATCTTTAGAATCGATGTGTCAGGGAGATTTTATGAAGAAAAATGCAGATGAAGCTTGGGAATTTCTAGAGAGTTTATCCGAGAAAACAATACAGTGGGAACACTGTGATGACATGGTTTCATCAGTCCTCAATTCTAAGTCTAGTGGTCCTTCCTTGGAGTCAAACATTGCTTCTGAAGCGAAGATGGTGACGATTCTGCAGAGGTTAGAAGCTTTAGAATTTAAGGAACAAGTTTCAGCTCAAATAAATCATGTTTCTGCTCAAGGATGTCAAAATTGTCAGTCTCCTACCCACGTTTCAGAGGAATGCCCTCTCCTAGGAAATAATCAGCCATTAGGACAGATGAACGATGCATTATTCCAGCACCCTAGAAATGATCCATTTTCTCCAACCTAAAATCCAGGTTGGAGAAATCATCCCAATTTTACATGGAATCAAGGAAATTCTCCCGAAACTCAAAACTTCACTCCCGCTTCAACCCAATAATTTCCTAGGGGAAACAAAGTTTCTTTCAATCCACAATTTCAACAACCCAATTTGCTGTATCAAAATCAGTCTCCTCTTCATTAAGCTGTAATTCAGACTCCTCACAATGTAGATCAGGATAAACATCTCAATATCTTGGAAAGAAGTTTGGAAACCATAATTAAGGCCTCCACTCAAACCACGAATATGTTGACTCAAACATCCAGCACTCTGAATTCCTTCATGCAATCAACCGGACAAATGCTCAATTCCAACACTCAAGCTATAGCTAGATTAGAATCCCAACTTGGTCAACTAGCTAGTTCCGTGAGTGAAAGAGAGAAAGAAAAATTTCCGAGTCAACCCGTGGTCAACCCTAAGGACACAGGATGCAGTTCGTCCTATGAAGCTCAAGTGAATGCAATCCATTCACTCCGGTCAGGTAGACAGGTCGATAATCAAGTGAGAACTCCCCCAAGTTAAACTTTTGATCCAGTACAAATTTCTTCTCATTTTCCTTCTGATGAATTTATTCAACAATCACCCTCCTCAGATGACCAAGAACCTGAACCGGAACCTGAGCCTGATTTTGATAGGTTTAGACCAGTTGCTCCTTTTCCAGATAGACTCAAGCTTAGGAAACACTCCTCTCAAGAGGAGAAGATCCTAGAAACATTCAAGCAGGTTAAGGTCAATATTCCTCTCTTAGATGTAATTGAACAAATTCCATCTTATGCTAAATTTTTAAAAGAATTATGCACTAAGAAGAGGAGAATAAATGTTCCAAAGAAAGTCTTTTTAGCCGCTAATATCAGTGAAATGATATCAAATCCCATACCTTTGAAACGTAAAGATCCAGGTTCCCCCATCATTTCATGTATCATTGGTAATACTCATGTTGATAAGGCGCTTTTAGACTTAGGGACCAATGTCAATTTGCTTCCAGATTCAGTCTACCAGCAATTGGGTCTAGGTGTACTGAACCCAACCAAATGCACCTTATAGTTGGCTGATAGATCTGTTAAGGTCCCTATGGGTGAGTTAGAGGATGTTCTGATTAAGGTTGGAGATTTTATTTTTCCAGTAGATTTTGTAGTCTTGGAAACACAGCCTGTTTCTAATCCCAAAGGACAGACACCTGTCATCTTAGGACGACCTTTCTTAGCCACTTCTAATACTCTTATCAACTGTAGAACTGGTCAAATAAAGCTGTCCTTTGGGAATTTGACTGCTGATCTCAATATTTTTAATCTAGGGGACCAGCCAAGTAATCAGTCTCTAGAAATAAATTATATTCAGGAGAGATCAGAAGAAGAAGAAGAAGAAGAAGAGTCTGATTTGAGTTTTGAGGAAATTTTTGATGAAGAGTTAGAGTTTTAGAAGAAGCAGATCAGGTCCTTTGAGTTTTGAGGAAATTTTTGATGAAGAGTTAGAGTTTTAGAAGAAGCAGATCAGGTCCTTGAGAATAATGAAACTGTGTTAAACATTTGCTGCTTTGATTTACATTTTGAAGAACTTTTTCTTGATGAACTTAGATTCTTGGAAAATAATCATCAACCAAATTTTTAGAACTCTACAGAAGAATTGGTTGTTAGAAAACAAAACTTCACAGTACAAGAGTCTGAGTTCATTAAGAAATTCAAAATGCATGACACCAATAATACTTATCTTACTTTGTTGCAAAAATTATCGAACACCCCAAAATACTTGGAATTTCACATTATTGATTACATCATTCTGAATTTATTTAAAATCCAGGGAAGAATTTTCAACAATAAGGTAGGATTCAATGTAGAATGCGAGCTCTTCGTGTTGAACACTTCATTCTACATTATTTGTTTTGTTTATTTCAGAATAATAAAAAGAATTTATTCTTCTCTCATTCGAGAGTTTCTTATTCAGTTGAAAAAAAAAGGAAAAAAGAAAAAAAAGAAAAGAAAAATAGAAAAAAAAGAAAAAAAGAAAGAAGAACAAATTTTTGATTCCATCCTTCTCAGACCAAAGGTAATTGCAGATTTTTATCAACCGACCAAATGTAAGTATTTTACTTCTTATCTGCTTTACTTTGTGTATCATAGAGTTTGCATTGAGGACAATGCAAAATTTAGGTGTGGGGGTGGGAATTAATTATTTTTTCTATTTATTTTATATTTTTAGCTATATTTTTGTCATTTTTTTCCCTTTTCCTTAAAAAAAATTATAAAAATATCATCACTTGCCAAATTGATAGAGTTATGTAATAATTGATTTATTTGATGAATTTTAAATTTTCTAATCTGTTATTTACTCAAGTTCATCTCTTATGATAATTCTAAATAAAGTTCTTAAGAAATGATTTTCAAAGTAGTATACTTTACTTAAGCCTTAACTTAGATCTTTATTTAAAATAATGGAATGCATGCTTAGCTTAGAGTTATAAATATTTTTTCAAAGTGGCTTGACTTACATATTTTTCAGAATATATATACATAAAAAATTACAAAAGAAGAGTGCGAAAAATGGGCACAAAAAAAAACTCTTAAATTCAAGGTGATTCTATCTTATAAAGCCTAAGTTGACCGAGTAATTAAGCCCAAGGAGTATTTTTATACTTAATGACCTAAGCCCAATTGGGTTGGGATCCATTGGCCCAAAACTCATTAAATGGTCACTTAGTAAGCCCGTTAAAGTAGAAAAAATCACCAAGGGTGAAAGAGTTAATAATAATAATAATATAAAAAATAAAAATAAAAATACTAATAAATGTTTTATATATAGTTATATTTGTATATATGGTCTTGGAAAATATTTTAGATCAAGCAGCTTGAATACTATTTTAAACAAAGAGTTAGCATGTTCTTTTTAAAACTTTTAAATTAAATTTTTAAGTTTGACTTGGTTTTGTCTTGCTATAATGAGAAGATTTTCTAGGAAATATACCTTAGAATTATATATAAAAATGTTTTCTTGAGTAATAACTAGGTTTAATTGTCAAGTAAATTTAGTTATTTACTAACTTCTTTAATTTGGCAAGTTAACCGAATTTTGTGGGTATATTCACTGTAAACTCTCACGAGACTACAACTCGTCCACTAGGGTAACCTAGGGGTTTAAAGGCTTGTTGCATGCGCTAAATACAACCGTGATTCCTACGAAAGTGAGTTAGATTTTTTTCCACTTTTCTTTCTTTGCTAGAGGACTAGCAAAAGTTTAGGTGTGGGGATATTTGATAATCATATTTTATTATAATTTTATACCCTCATTATCTATTTTATATGAATAAATATGCTACTAATAATTGTGCTTATCTTTAATTACAGGTTAATGAAGAATAAATCTCAAACTCCAATCTCTTAACAAAAAGCCCTTGATTTAATGAAGAAATGAAGCCCATGAAGCCAAAGGAATTCTTTCAAATATTTAATGAAGAAATAAATTAAAGCCCAGTGGAAAAATCAAGAGAAAATGCCAAAGCCCAAATGTCAAAGCCCAAAAGTCCAAGCTAAAGCCAAAGACCCAAACCCAAAATCCAAATACAAGAGGATCTGCGGACAGCACGATGGCGGCATCGATGCAGGCATCGATGCCTGCATCGATATAGGCATCGATACCCTGGGCAGTTAGTTACGAATCTAAGGCTGATTTTTGATGTTTTTGGATAAGATTTCAATCCAATGGCTCTCATTCACTGATGTTTACTATAAAGAGGGGTAGAGAGTGAAGGGTTAGAGGTGTAAAAATTTTTGTAACTCCTTTTAGAGAGGAGGGTTACTCTTAATTGAGAAGGCCTTCCAAATTTATAACTTTTTGTTACAATTAATAATAATAATTTTTTCACCACTTTAAATATTTGTTCTCTTTATTGGATGATGAAGATGGAGATGAAGAATTGTTTAGAGGTTTGCATTTTTTTTCTTTTTCTCTTTTATTTCTTTTTTATTGCTTAATAGTTTAGATTTATTTCTATGCTTATAGTTAGATTTTATTTTCTTGTTAAATAGCCAAGAGGCTAGAACCCTCTTGCCTTAGATTTATTTCATGCTTATAGATTAGAATTATTTCATGCTTATAGATTAGATTTATTTTCTTGTATTTAATTCTTACAATTTATTTTGTAGTTTAGATTTTATAATTTATTTTGTAGTTAGATTTTAATTTCTTACACTATTCACCTTTTTTTTTTTTTTTTTTTGATTCGCCTTTAGGCTAGAACCCTCTAGGGAATCACCATTTTCTAAGAAGTTGATTCAATTTTAGATTACTTATATCTATAATTAAATCCACCATCTTTAATTTCTTGCATTTTTTTTTATTTTTGATTTGTTTCTCAATTTTATTCATTCTTCTTTTATGCCTTATTGATCACATTTATTCTCAAACACATTGATCTACACACTATCACTCTCATTATCTCTCCACAACCACATTCACTCATCACTCATATTTGTCACGCACACAATATAAGAACCGATTTTATATTTTCTCCTACAAAAACACCTTCCTCATGGGATCGATATCTTTATACTATAACTTGACACGGTTGTGCACTTGCAACCTTTTTGGTACATGTTTATGCCGCATCAGTAAGTTCTTCAACTCTTATCTTCTTTACTTTGTGCATCATAGAGTTTGCATTGAGGACACTGCAAAATTTAAGTGTGAGGGGTATTTTTAGGAAGTAGTTACTTTTTCTTTTTTATTTTACATTTTTGTACAGTTTTCTTTTTTTTCCTCTTCAAAAAAAAAAGACACTTGCCAAGTTAATAGAGTTAATTAATAATTAATCTATTTGATAAATTTTAAATTTTCTAATCCTTAGTTAGTTATATATTCAAGTTTACCTTTTAGGATAACTCTACAGAAATTTTTAAAGAAATGATTTTTAAAGTAGCATGTTTTACTTAAGCCTTAACATTGACTTTTAATTAAAATAATAAAATTTTGCATGCTTAGCTTAGAGTTAAAAATAATTTTTTAGGTTGTCTTGATTTACATATTTTTTAGATTATATATATATATATATATATATATATATATATATATATATATATATTACTAACAATGTTTTATATATATATATATATATATAGTTATATTTGTATATATGGTCTTGAAAAATGATTATTGATCAAGAGACTTGAAAATTAATCAAAAGACAGAGTTAGGATGTTCTTTTCAAAACTTTTAATTTAAATTTTTAAGTTTGACTTGGTTTTGCATTACTATGATAAAAATATTTTCTAGAAGATTAACCATAGAGTTATTTATAAAAGCATTTTTTGAGTAATAAATAGCTTCAATTAGATTATATAAATATATAAAGTAAAATTACTTATTGAGTAACTTCTTTAAATTGGCAAATTGAGCGAATTTTGGCATGGAGAATTGACTACACTATTGTGTTACTAGGCAGGTAGATTGTGGGAGCACTTTATTGGTCACCTTGATTGGGTCAAGATGAGGTTGTTGTGTACTTATACGTTAAAGAAACCAAAGTGGAAACCCTACACCCACTTAACCTGTTTACTATCAGCCAGACTAGGGGCCTAACTTAGCACACGAGGTTAGGGCTTGTCGGGAGATCCTAGGTGTTGATGCGCGTGAACAAACAGTCGATGGGGGTTTCCCGCAGTCGGATGCAGTTTCGATCCTAGCAACGGTGGGGAAGAAGGAGAGGATGAATGTTGGGGCCAACTCTTCCTCTGACTTTATGCCCGATTCTGAGTGTACGGGGTGGACTGATAGCCTACACATGCAAGAATCGCAGGAATACGGGGCTAGTTCCCCCGTGGTACCTCCGACGATCAAGTCAATTGGTGAACTTAAGGAGGGTTTTTGGGAGGTTGCTGGGCCATTCAGGTCCTTGCAAGGGGTTCCTCCCTAAGAGTTATTAAATGCTCTTTATGTTAAAAAAGGATCTCAGAGGGGAGTAAAGCTTAGGTGTAAAAAGTAGTAGAGAGCAGCCTCCCCGCCCTTACCCTCCTTACCTCCGTTTTATAGTCCTTAGCCTTTGAGATTTTGGCATTTCTTTTGCACAGAAAGGCAGTTGCTTTGCGGGCAGATTGACTGCTGAGTCATCCTTCTCCTTCCAGATGTCGGCTGGTGATTGGAAGGGAAGTCATTCGGGTATAGGAGAGATCTGTCTTCTCAGTATCCTGGATTTGTCAGAAGAGGTAGGGCGTAGGATAAGTCGGCTACTTAGCCATCCTTCTTTCTCCAGATGGTGCCTGGTAATTGTAGGAGAAGTTATTTTTCCTACAATAAGCGGCTTGAGCACGGGGTTTGTCAGAATGGAGATCTTGATGGGTCTGATCAATACTGTTGTGTCGATTGACATCTGAAGTGAACTTGGTCGGCTCTTATCCCTTTAGCCGAGACGGGTTGATCTGCGAGCCATCATTATGATTTGGCGACCCAATAGTCGAGTGAGCTTTGAGTTAGGTATATAGTCGAGTCGTTTACTCGAGGAGTCATCTTATTTGCGAGAGGGTGGCTGATCCCGTACTTCGAGTTGGTCATGATGATCCTTGACTGAAATATGGCTTGTCTGCTCGTCCGGTCGAGGGACATAACCTTGACTGGGCTTTTGAGCCTCTAAGTTGGTTTGGACCATGACTCCCTTGGGCTTATGTAGACATTCTCTTGACATTTCTATCTTTGGATGATAAATTACCATAACAGTTGGCCCCTTTCATTCGAAGTTTACTTGAGTCGAGTCCGAGTAAAATAGATACAAGCTTGCTCTATATCTTAGGGATTTCTTAGCTAGTTGATCATGGTTGGAGACGTGGCGTAGGCCTCGCTAACCGCCAATCTCCATGAGCTGATGATCAGTATCAGGAACCGCTTTTTTTAAGGAAACGAGGCATCGTAGGTAGAGTAAAAGGTGCCTCTTTTGCCAATTATTGGCGTGAATTACGAGTGACGGTTGTTATTTCAAGCAATCCGTTCCAATTCTCGAAGTGAATCTTCCTTGGTTGCTCCAAGGTTGTGCCTTTTGGGCTCCGCATGCCTCTTTAGAGGCTTATAAATAGTTTCTGGTGTTGTTTTAAAAGAACACTCTTTGTCAGGAATATTTCTCTTCGTTGATCCTTTGACTCCTTAAGAGATTTTAACACGGCTTTTCCCCAGAATGACCGCGAAAAAAAACTCAAGGTCTTGTTTCTATCCAGGTCGAGGATGACTTTGGACAAGACTGGTTGCATGATCCGTATAGCATTTCTCACACGATGATGACCATAAGGGCACCGGACAGCTCAACTCTGGTGCATATGCACGGTGAGGACCGAGTGCCTCTTTATCGGGCGTATCTGCAGTGTGGGCTGTGTCTGCCATTGCATCCTTTTGTAAGGGAAGTTTTTACGGTTTTAGGGGTTTCCCCCTGTCAGTTCCATCCTTACGCCATCTATATCTTGATGTCTTGATGGTGTTTATAGATGTCTACTTTGAGACGGACGTGGTGCCTAGCATTAGTTTGCTTGGGCACGTGGTTAGTGTGGGGTCTGTTAAGGGCGACCCACACTATTTTTTCCGTTGTCGGGGCAATCTCCACTTGGACTTCGACCTCCTTAAGCTGGACGAAGAATGGGAGAGGTTCTTCATCTGGGTGTTTGGTGTCGACAATATACTATCCTGCTTGGGTTGGCCCGAGGTGTAGGATAATGTGTTGGAGGCGAGGGCCCTTAGTGATCTCGAGGCTGGAGATCTTGAGAAGCTCTGGTGTTACCTCAGTCTTTAGGAGGCCAAAACTCTAGACGGAGAGGAGTTTCTTGAGATGGGGTGCTCCTCCTCGTCCTCCTATAAACCTGAAGCGATGGCCCTTCCTCCACCAATGGAGGTCTGTAAAAGAGGGGATGACTCGAAGGGGCTGAGTTCTTCCAGGAGGCCTTTGAAGAAAATGAGGAAGGACTCTAGGGATAGTTGTGCTGAGCCTTAGGAAAACTGTGTGTGTGTGTTTTTTTTTGTAAGCCTGGTTAGACTTTTTGGTAAAGAATGTACAAAAACTCTTTTCTGGATAAGAAGCGATTTCTTCTATCTTCTGCATTTGAGAACTGCAAATGCTTGATAGAATAACTGATTCATGTTGTGGCTCTATTTTTCTTATTGAGAAGAGTGTTGATCCTTGTAGGTTTGATACCCTACGCGCGATAGGTGGCGATGTCTTTGTTTTTCTTGTTTGGTCAGAAAATAACTCAAAGAGTCGACTTAGGGGTTGTCTTCAGTTTATCTAGGTGGGGGACCGTAGACTTGATTACCGAATTGTGGAGCCTTTGTACTTTAGGTTACTCCTGATGGGGAGCCAAGTAGTTTGTTCTGACTAAGAAGTCATTTCACCTTGGAGTTATTCTTTAGGAAGAACCAAGGGCTTTATTCCGACTGAGAAGTAATTTTTCGTTGGACTTATTCTTTAGGAAGAACCAAAGGCTTTGTTCCGACTGAGAAGTCGTTTTGCCTTGGTCTTATCCCGATTAGGTACCAAGGTCTTAATACCGACTAAGAAGTCATTTTTGACCTGCTCTTATTCTTTAGGAAAAGCCAAGGACTTTGTTCCAACTGGGAAGTCGTTTTGCCTTGGTTTTATCCAGATCAGGTACTAAGGTCTTGATACCAACTGAGAAGTCATTTTTGCCTTGGAATTATTCTTTAGGAAGAACCAAGTACTTTGTTCTGACTGAGAAGTCGTTTGCCTTGGTTTTACCTAGATTAGGTACCAAGGTCTTGATACCGACAGAGAAGTCATTTTTACTTTGGACTTATTCTTTAGGAAGAGCCAAGAACTTCGTTCTGACTGAGAAGTCATTTTGCCTTGGACTTATTCTTTAGAAAGAACCAAGGGCTTTATTCTGACTGAGAAGTCGTTGTGCCTTGGTTTTATCCAGATTAGGTACCAAGGTCTTGATACCGACTGAGAAGTCGTTTTTCCTTGGTTTTACCCTGAGGAGGTACCAAGGTCTTGTGATCAACTGAGGAGTCATTGCACCCCGGGCTTATCCAGATTAGGGGTCGAGGTCTTGATACCGACTGAGAAGTCGTTTTGCCTTAGTTTTACCCTGAGGAGGTACCAAGGTCTTGTTACCGACTAAGGAGTTATTATGCCTCGGGATTACCCAGATTAGGGGCCAAGTTCTTGATACCGATTGAGAAGTCGTTTTTCCTTAGTTTTACCCTGAGGAGGTACCAAGGGCTTTGTTCCGACTGAGAAGTTGTTTTGCCTTATACTTATTCTTTAGGAAGAGCCAACAGCTTTGTTCCGACTAAGAAGTCGTTGTGCCTTGGTTTTATCCATATTAGGTACCAAGGGCTTGACTACTATGGACGATGAGAGCAGAAGGAATCGAACCATATGTTGTGCCTTAGGCTTACTTTTAAGAAGAGCCAAGGGTTTTATTCCGACTGAGAAGTAGTTGTGCCTTGGTTTTACCCAGATTAGGTACCAAGGTTTTGATACCGACTGAGAAGTCATTTTTCCTTGAACTTATTCTTTATGAAGAGCCAAGGACTTTGCTCCGACTAAGAAGTCGTTGCACCTCGGGCTTACCTAGATTAGGAGCTGAGGACTTTATGCCGACTAAGGAGTCATTGTGCCTCAAGCTTACCCAGATTAGGGGCCGAGGATTTTATGCCGACTAAGGAGTCGTTGCGCCTTGGGCTTGCCTGAGGCAGCACCAGGGCCTTATGACTGACTGAGGAGTCGTTGCACCTCAGGCTTTCCCAGATTAGGGGCCGAGGTCTTTACGCTGACTAAGGAGTCATTCAGCCTCGGGCTTATCCAGATTAGGGGTCGAGGTCTTTATGCCGACTAAGGAGTCGTTGTGCCTTGGGCTTACCCAGATTAGGGGCCGAGGACTTGCATTTTCCCCTAGGGTCGAGAGTTGACTATAGGAATTGGCTAAAAGGATTGTGCCTTGGTTTTACCCTAAGGAGGTACCAAGGACTTTTATCGACTTAGCCAAGTGGCTAGCTGACTGGGTCTTTGATGTCTTTCTTTTCATTTTTGACATTTCCATTGATTATTGGAATTTATACATGATAGAGTACACCTTATTCACATTTATTCCATCGAGCCACATCAAATTCGTGTTTCTTGCCCAGATGCCTTTTGAAGATGGCTTTTGCTAGAGACAGGGTCAGCGAGGCAGAGCTTCCTTGGCTATTTCTTTTCGCCTGTGAACATTCTAGCCTCGATGAGAGTGAGTTGTTACTTCATTGGCTGTCTTTGTTGCCGAACTGAGGAACGTCGGGAATCAGGGTGTGGTTGTTCTTCCTCTAGAGGGTGAGCTATTTAGCTTTGGACATAGTAGAGTTGTTGGAATATTGGCCATTTCATCAGTCAAGAACCTTTCCGAACTTCGAGCTTTTGCTAAGGTCCTTGCCGGTCGATGGTGAACATGGTGATTTTTAACAGATCTTTTGTGATGGGGCTTCTTGTTGGTGAGAGCCACATGCGCCAAAACTTTGTTCCCTGGAATTTGATGGGATCATGACTTCCCCTTAGGGTGTTCCTAGGGATAGCGACGGCTAGACCATCCTATAAATGGAGGAGCCTTCTTTTGTTGGGGGGATGCGGGTTGCATGCTTCGACCACCAGTTCTTACTTTAGCTTTAGGTGGTTCGAACATCGGCTGAGGGTCAGAGCTGTTAATCTTCCTGAGAAGACCAAATAATGAGCCCTTGAGTTTTTCTCGCAATCCCATCTTTTGGTGAGGAAGGACTCTCCTTTAGAGGTGGTGGTGGTCCGAGGAGCCTGCCACAGACTTGATTGCTGCTCCTTGCTCGAGGGAGTCATTGCCGATAGGAGCTTGAGTGATACTGGATCTGATCGTGACTGTAAAACCCCGAAAATTTGAATACTTTATGATAAATAATAATAGATATGTTATACATTTATAAATAATATATTATGATGTTTGAGTATGCTAGGAACTGATTTGAGATCAATTCAATGTATATATGTATATATGTGAGTACAAATACACAAATCATGCACAAAGGCCAAGAGTGAGAATCTGGGAATTTTGACCAGTTGAGAGTTTTTATGTTTTTCTCACTGATTCATTACGAATCTGGAAAAGTGTATAAAACCAACGTTGTAGGTCTCTTCAATAGATTTCCAACAAATCTTAGATCACCTTATTCCGAGGTCGTATGAGAAAGTTATAGCCAAAATACCGAAGAGAATGTTTCTAGTAAGACTGAATTTCCAGTTTCGGGTTTCGGGTTTCGGGTTTCGGGTTTGCTGCTATATATATACATGTTATATCACGAAAATCACCTCTTTTTTCTGTTTTACAAACCCTAGCAGCCCCCCCTCTTCTCTCCCAAACCCTAGATCCGTTCTTGGAGGATTTTGGAGGAGTCGACGCGAGATCCATCGGTGTTCAGCGAAGGAGGATAATTCTCACTTGTTTTTGGGAGTTCATCTACACCCAAGGCGAGTAATTTCTCGCCCAACCACCACCCCTTTTGTTTTCATGTCAAGAACTGAGTTTTTATTGGTTTTTATGGAGCCAAATTCGTATTTTAAAATAGCTAATAGAGTATTGTGGCATAGAATGTGGATTTGGGATTTTATCTGTTTTAAAAAACTCACCAACGTTTTCTGTTAACAGATCTAGATCTGAAAATACCTAGGAAAGGAGTAAAAACCCTGTTTTTATTATTAACGATGAGTAAATCATGTTTATACATTTATGGAATCTTGGTGGCAAAGTTTTAAAGGTTTATTTTCACGATTTTACTGATTCATGACACCTCTTCAAGTTAGATTTTGTTTAACAAAGAATTTTTGTCTCAGGTTTCTAGCTGACAGAAACTCAGATATGGGTTTCTGTCCGCTTGGCGGTCGATCGGAGCGGTCAACCGCTGAGCTCGTTTTAGGGCTTCGGTCGACCGTCCTGGACTATCTGACATTGGTATTTGGTCTTACTATGTACCCAGGCATGATAGAAGACCTGAGGGTACCAATTATGGATATATACACTATTTTGACTGTGAATTGATATAGGTAGATTTCACTATGTATCCCAGTGATATGTTCACCATTTCACAGTCCTCGTGTTGGACTGAAATCCACGGTCCTCGTGTTGGACAAGCATTACCTTTTAGTCCTCGTGTTGGACACCCTTCCCACTTAGTCCTCGTGTTGGACATGCATTGCTATTTAATCCTCGTGTTGGATATACATTACCATCCGGTCCATGCGTTGGACAACGGTCACATCCGGTCCATGCGTTGGACAACGGTTATATTCAGTCCATGAGTTGGACGTTTACTTCATGCAGTCTATGGGTTGGACGTTTAATTTATATAGTCTATGTTTTGGACACTTAATCGTTTTCTGACATGTCACTCATGTGAGTTTATGTCATAACACTTATGTAAATCTCGATATGATATTCATGTAAGTAATAACATGATACTCATGTGGGCTATGTCACAACACTGTTTTCATGCTCTGGTGTTCGTCGTATTTCTTTTATTATTATTACTGCACTAGAACCTTGGGTTTGGTATTTAGGAGTTTACAATTTGAGATGTAAGGTATATACATGAGGGTTTCCTTGTTTGGATTATTTCGCTCGACGTACCTATGCTCGTGTTGTAAATTTCTAAATACTAAAACCCTCTTTAGTAAGATCAATGATTTTTGATCTCTTATATATTAACTGTATTTTTCTTATACAACAAGCCCTGTTCCCTTGGGGTTGGTTGTGATGTTACTCGCTAGCGCTTTGACGCTCGTTGTCCCTCCCCCTTTCAGGTAACGAGCCAGGAGCCCGGAGAGTCGTAGTCTGATAGCGATGCATTTTAGCTTCAGCCGTCTCTTTAGTTATATTTTCTTTTGAAGTTCCACAGTAGATTTTTATTTAGACATTTGAGAGTCTTGTTCTAGAAGTTGTAAAGGCTGTGTGCCTTATTTCCTTTTCGTCAGATATTTGTATTTGAGACTTGTTGAGTATTCCAGTTTATCTACTCAGATCTTGGCTATGTATTTCTGTATGTGGGATGATGAGATATTTATGTGACTGTTATCATTCCATTAGTATATCTTGTATTATCTTTTACCTGTTTTGTACCTACACCAGTTGTTGACTCTACTAGATAGATGTTAATTGTGATGGTGAAACATGTTATTGCACGGTGTGGTGCATGGCAGGTTTGACATTCTTGGTTTCACCTTGGACTGCAGCCTTGTGTGAACCCACCCAGGGGCGTCACAGTTGGTATCAGAGCTCTAGTTCCAGTATCCTTAGGATCATCCTGTGTCGAGTCGTGGAGCTAGGATAGAGTTTCCTAGGCTTCATGTATAGAGTCCGTAAGGATTTCCTAGTATGAGTGAGGACGATATATGCGTACATCTCAAAATTTGAGAATTTTTTTTATGTCAACTATTTTTGTATAAGTTTAAAGTATTTGTGCAAATACTATATGTTGTGAAAATTGTATTGTGATACGCTATTTATAGAGGTCTATTTTGACTCCTAAACCCTTATTTCCTTTTGAGCAGAGATGTCAGAATATGATATGTCTCGTACTCAGAGATCTGGACAGGCTGAACCACAGTAAAATCCACCTGAGCCGCAGCAGGCTCCCCAGTACCTGGTAGATCTTATTGCTCCCCTAGTCGCTAGGATAGCAGCAATCGAGGAGCTTGTGGCGAATCACATTACACCACCACCACCAGTAGCTGAAACCGCCATTTCTCAAGAAAATGGGACAGCTAAGTTCCAGAACGACGAGGAAGGGAGTGCTAAGAGAGGGCACGCCGGAGACAAGAGCAAGAACAAGAGACCCTTGATTGGATCCCAACAGCATCAGCAGAGCCCTCATAAGAAGGGATCTCAACAGGATCAGAGAGCAAGTCAGCAGCACAAGTTCCGGGGATCTTGTTTTAACTGTCGCAAGGTCGGACACAAGGCATTAGAGTGCCGCAGTGCACCAACAAGAGCTCAGAAGGGAAATGGTCCAACTCAGCAGCAACGGAAGACTGAAGGGCAGGTTCTAGCAGTTCAGGAGGTTTCCCAGGGGCAGATTGTCCCATATTCTCCAGCACCAGTGACAGAGCAGTCTTTAGCCACCGGCAGAGTATATGCAGTAGTCTCGCATGATCATGGAGCTAATGGAGCAGTTTTGGAGGGTACGTTCTTTGTGAATCCCTTTTTCCACCCGTATTCTTTTCGATTCAGAATCGTCGCGTTCCTTCATATCGCATGCATTTATGGCTAGACTCCAGCTTGTAGCTCAGCCTCTAGACACCCCTTTTATCTGTTTCCACCCCTTTAGGAGAGGTATCGCTTCTGGAGAGCGTTTGTAGGAGGTGTACCGTCAGTTTAGACGAGTCAGAGTTCATAGTCGATTTGATAGTGTTTCATATGTCCGAGTTCGATGTCATCCTTGGTATGGATTGGTTATCTTCCTACCATGTTATTATAGACTGCTTTGCGAAGACAGTCAAGTTGTGAGCGTCCGACGGGTCCGAGATGATTGTAGCCGCCTCTCAGGGCAACCGATTTGCGGAGTCATTTCTGGCGTACATCGAGGAGGTGATGCGACGGGATCAGGGTGCTGAGTTATTGGAGACTAGAGTTGTCTCAGAGTATCAGGATGTCTTTCAGGACATACCTGGATTACCTCCGGTGAGAGAGGTAGAGTTTTGTATTGAGTTACAGCTAGGCACAGCCCCGGTATCCCGCGCACCCTATCATATGGCACCAGCTGAGATGAGGGAGCTTCAGACCCAGTTGGATGAGTTATTAGCTCAGGGTTTTATTCTCCGGAGTCATTCTTCGTGGGGCGCGCCGGTCCTCTTCGTGAAGAAGAAGGATGGTAGTATGAGATTATGCATAGATTATCGAGAATTGAACAAGGTTACTATCCAGAATAGGTACCCACTACCTAGAATTGATGACTTGTTTGACCAGTTACAGGGAGCGCAGTATTTTTTGAAGATTGATCTTCGTTCTGGCTATCATCAGTTGCAGGTTCGGGAGATGGATATTCCCAAGACCGCCTTTCTTACTCGATATGGTTCTTTCGAATTCTTGGTCATGCCATTTGGGTTGACCAATGCACCCGCGGTATTCATGGACTTGATGAACCGGGTGTTCCATCCCTTCTTAGATCAGTTTGTGATCGTTTTCATCGATGATATTCTCATTTACTCGAGATCGGAGGCGGGTCATGAAGAGCATCTACGGATAGCATTGAAGACTTTTCAGGAGCATCAGCTGTATGCCAAGTTCAGCAAGTGTGAGTTTTGGCTTTCAGAAGTCAGATTTCTTGGCCATGTTATCAGTCGAGAGGGTATAGCAGTGGACCCGGCTAAGGTCACGGCAGTTCTTGATTGGGAGCCACCGAAGACGGTGTCAGAGATTCGCAGCTTTTTAGGTTTAGCTGGATATTACAGGAAGTTCATTCAGGACTTCTTGAAGATTGCGACGCCGATTACACGCCTTACGAAGAAGGGTGTACAGTTCATATGGAGCATGGAGTGTCAGGAGGCCTTTGATATTTTGAAGGCTAAGCTAACTTCAGCGCCAGTTCTGACCATTCCGAGCAGTGACAGGACATTCGTTGTGTATGCAGATGCGTCGTTGGTAGGCTTGGGAGGCGTATTGATGCAGACTCAGAGGGTAGTAGCTTATATCTCATGGCAGTTGAGGGTGCATGAGCAGAACTATCCCACTCATGATTTGGAGTTGGCAACAGTGGTATTTGCACTGAAGTCTTGGAGGCACTACCTATATGGAGTGCAGTTTGAGTTATTCACAGACCACTAGAGTCTGAAGTATCTCTTTTCCCAGAAAGAACTCAACCAAAGACAGAGGAGATAGATTGAGTTTATTAAGGGCTATGAGTTCGTGATCCAGTATCATCCGGGGAAGGCGAACGTCGTAGCAGATGCATTAAGCAGGAAGCGTAGACATCAGATTTCAGCTTTGAGATGTTCATTGCATCGGGATCTTAGCACTCTTAGCCAGTTGATTTTAGACCCGAGATTGGAGGAACCAGTGCATTTTTGGGAGCTGTGACGATGCAGCCATCTTGGAGTGACAGAGTTGTCAGAACTCAGTTGGAAAACTATTGAATTCAAATCCAGAAGGAGGAAATTTCCAAAGCGCCTAAGACTGATTGGGCCGTTGGAGCAGATGGAAGTCTACGAATGAAGGATAGACTAGTTATGCCAACCAGTGCAGAGCTTAAGAGGGAGTTGCTAAATGAAGCACATCGTACTCAGTTCATAGTACGTCCAGGGACCCCTAAGATGTACAAGGACCTAAAGAGACAACTTTGAATGGAGTGTTATTCGTAGGAAGATTTCAAATTATGTAGCTAAGTATCTTATCTGTCAATGAGTAAAGGCGGAACACCAGAGACAAGTAGGATCACGTCAGCTTTTAACCATTCCGGAGTAGAAGTGGGCGAACATTTCTATGGACCTTATTGTAGAGTTGTCGAAATCGAAGAAAGAGAATGATTCGATTTGGGTGGTAATGGATGGACTGATGAAGTCAATACATTTTTATTCCAGCAAGGACTAACTATACAGCTGAGATGTGTGCGAGGATACCTATTCAAGAGACTATTCGACTTCATGGAATTCCAGATGCGATAGCATCAGATTTAGATTTCAGTGTTCATTCCACATTTTTTTTGGAAGGGTTTCCAGGATTCTTTTGGGTAACAGGTTAATCGTACTGTAGTGCATTTCATCCATAAATGGATGGTCAGACGGAGAGAGTAAATTAGATGTTGAAAAACAGATGCCGAGCTTGTGTTATTGACTTTCAAGGTAGCAATTCGGAAGACGGAAAAAGGTTACGACGAGATACATTGGACCGTATCAGATTTTGGAGAGCATTGGAACTGTGTCATACAGACTAGATCTTCTAGAATCAATATCTAGTATACATAATGTATTTCATGTTTCTATGCTTAAGAAACAATTACGTGATGAAGAACAGTAGTGAGTGTTGAACGCATCAGAAATTTAGCTTCAGGATGGTTTGACTACGATTGAAATCCCAGTTTGTATACTTGCTAGAGAAGACGAGAAATTTAGAAACAATATATTTTTTTCCCTTGGAGAAAACTCAGTGGAACCAGAAAGGAGTTGAGATGATCTTCAGGGTCGCGAAGATGTTATGCCGCGACTTCTTGAACCTATTGAGGAAGTGCATTGATTTATGTGTACGATTATTTGTGTGGTTATATTTTGATTTAACGCTAGAATGAGGATATTTTCACTTAATTCTTAATCTTTCGGAACACATGGTATATATATGGGGGGTTCCTTGTTTGGATTTTTCGCCCGACGTATTAGTTCCATTTGATTAAGGGTTGAGTGGGAATATAGTCATCCTGGACTGTTAAATATAAATATCCATATATGCTTATCAAGAGTAAAATTCTAAATGTTTCTGGTTGCGGGTTGAATTAGACCCACTATGTGTTTTTCTAGTATTATTATTTGCTTAAGTATGATTTCTGAATTTCGAGGACGAAATTCTTTTAAGGGGGGAAGAATGTAAAACCCCGAAAATTTGAATACTTTATGATAAATAATAATAAATATGTTATACATTTATAAATAATATATTATGATGTTTGAGTATGCTAGGAACTGATTTGAGATCAATTCAATGTATATATGTATATATGTGAGTACAAATACACAAATCATGCACAAAGGCCAAGAGTGAGAATCTGGGAATTTTGACCAGTTGAGAGTTTTTATGTTTTTCTCCCTGATTCATTAAAAATATGGAAGAGTGTATAAAAAAAAGTTGTAGGTCTCTTCAAGAAATTTCCAACAAATCTTAGATCACCTTATTCCGAGGTCGTATGAGAAAGTTAATAGCCAAAATACCGAAGAGAATGTTCCTAGTCAGACTGAATTTCCAGTTTCGGGTTTCGGGTTTCGGGTTTCGGGTTTGCTGCTATATATATACATGTTATATCACGAAAATCACCTCTTTTTTCTGTTTTACAAACCCTAGCAGCCCCCCCTCTTCTCTCCCAAACCCTAGATCCGTTCTTGGAGGATTTTGGAGGAGTCGACGCGAGATCTATCGGTGTTCAGCGAATGAGGATCATTCTCACTTGTTTTTGGGAGTTCATCTACACCCAAGGTGAGTAATTTCTCACCCAACCCCCACCCCTTTTGTTTTCATGTCAAGAACTGAGTTTTTATTGGTTTTTATGGAGCCAAATTCGTATTTTAAAATAGCTAATAGAGTATTGTGGCATAGAATGTGGATTTGGGATTTTATCTGTTTTAAAAAACTCACCAACGTTTTCTGTTAACAGATCTAGATCTGAAAATACCTAGGAAAGGAGTAAAAACCTTGTTTTTATTATTAACAATGAGTAAATCATGTTTATACATTTATGGAATCTTGGTGGCAAAGTTTTAAAGGTTTATTTTTCAAGATTTTACTGATTCATGACACCTCTACAAGTTAGATTTTGTTTAACAACGAATTTTTGTCTCAGGTTTCTAGCTGACAGAAACTCAGATATGGGTTTCTGTCCGCTTGGCGGTCGACCGGAGCGGTCGACCACTGAGCTCGTTTTAGGGCTTCGGTCGACCGCCAAGTTTGTTCGGTCGACCGTGACGTTTGTTCGGTCGACCACGACGTTTGTTCGGTCGACCGCGACATTTATCCGGTCGACCGCGACATCTGGTCGGTCAACCGCGATGTCTGGTCGGTCGACCAAGATGCCTAGCGGTCGACCACCGGGCTCGTGCCAGAGTTCGGTCGACCGGATCGGTCGACCGCAGTACTCTCTGTTGTATTTTCCCTATTTTGTACATTTTTGAATATTTGTTCAGGTTCGAGTGATTTCCTGGACTATCTGACATTGGCATTTGGTCTTACTATGTACCCAGGCATGATAGAAGACCTGAGGGTACCAATTATGGATATATACACTGTTTTGACTGTGAATTGATATAGGTAGATTTCACTATGTATCCCAGTGATATGTTCATCATTTCACAGTCCTCGTGTTGGACTGAAATCTGCGGTCCTCGTGTTGGACAAACATTACCTTTTAGTCCTCGTGTTGGACACCCTTCCCACTTAGTCCTCGTGTTGGACATGCATTGCTATTTAATCCTCGTGTTGGATATACATTACCATCCGGTCCATGCGTTGGACAACGGTCACACCCGGTCCATGCGTATAACATGATACTCATGTGGGCTATGTCACAACACTGTTTTCATGCTCTGGTGTTCGTCGTATTTCTTTTATTATTATTACTGCACTAGAACCTTGGGTTTGGTATTTAGGAGTTTACAATTTGAGATGTAAGGTATATACATGAGGGTTTCCTTGTTTGGATTATTTCGCTCGACGTACCTATGCTCGTGTTGTAAATTTCTAAATACTAAAACCCTCTTTAGTAAGATCAATGATTTTTGATCTCTTATATATTAACTGTATTTTTCTTATACAACGAGCCCTGTTCCCTTGGGGTTGGTTGTGATGTTACTCGCTAGAGCTTTGACGCTCGTTGTCCCTCCCCCTTTCAGGTAACGAGCCAGGAGCCCGGAGAGTCGTAGTCTGATGGCGATGCATTTTAGCTTCAGCCGTCTCTTTAGTTATATTTTCTTTTGAAGTTCCACAGTAGATTTTTATTTAGACATTTGAGAGTCTTGTTCTAGAAGTTGTAAAGGCTGTGTGCCTTATTTCCTTTTCGTCAGATATTTGTATTTGAGACTTGTTGAGTATTCCAGTTTATCTACTCAGATTTTGGCTATGTATTTCTGTATGTGGGATGATGAGATATTTATGTGACTGTTATCATTCCATTAGTATATCTTGTATTATCTTTTACCTGTTTTGTACCTACACCAGTTGTTGACTCTACTAGATAGATGTTAATTGTGATGGTGAAACATGTTATTGCACGGTGTGGTGCATGGCAGGTTTGACATTCTTGGTTTCACCTTGGACTGTAGCCTTGTGTGAACCCAGGGGCGTCACAGTGACCCTTGGGGGCCTATTTACGATCCAATCCCAGGCCTCTTGGTTGTCCAGGTGGTGGGGTTTTTTATCTGTGGTGACGATTAGAAGCATGTGCTTCATCTTCAAGCCAGACAAGCACCATAGTGGTGTGTCATTTCTTAGGAGGTCTTTTAAGGTTCCACTTGGCAAATACTCCCCAGAAAGATGTTAGAGTGCTCAAGGGCTACACCCACATTGGCTCCTCATAGCCATAGGCTAATCCTCGTTAGCTTGAATAATGTGATTCTAGACTTTGTTTGGCTTGAACGATGCAATTCCAGCATTCTTCAAGAATGAACAAGATTAGGCCCCTGCTTAGAATTAGGCATTTCTTCTCAGAGAAGAAAGTGGGCCCTATGGTGGGCACTAAAGTGTTGATACTCGTGAACAAACAGTCGATGGGGGTTTCCCGTAGTCATATGCAGTTTTGATCCTGGTGACGGTGGGGAAGAAGGAGAGGATGAATGTTGAGTCTGACTCCTCCTCCTACTTTATGTCCGATTATTAGCGTGCGGGATGGACTGATAGCCTACACATACAAGAATGTAAGAATACGGGGCTAGTTTCCCCGTGGTACCTCCGGCGGTCAAGTCAGTTAGTGAACTTGTGGAGGATTTTTTGGGAGGTTCCTAGGCTATTGAGGTCCTTGTAGGGGGTTCCTCCATAAGAGTTATTAAATGCTCTTTATGTAAAATGAAGATCCTAAAGTGGAGTAAAGCTCAAGTGTAAGAAGAAGCAGAGAGCAGCCTCCCCGCCCTTACCCTCCTTACCTCCTTTTATAGTCTATACCCTCTGAGATTTTGGCTTTTCTTTTGCACAGGAGGGTGGTTGCTGGGTGGATAGACTGCTGAGTCATCCTTCTCCTTTCAGATGTCGGCTGGTGATTGGAAGGGAAGTCATTTGGGTACAGGAGAGATCTATCTTCTCAGTACCTTGGATTTGTCAAACGAGGTAGGTCGTAGGATAGGTCGGCTGCTTAGTCATCCTTCTTTCTCTAGATGGCAGCTGATAATTGGAGGAGAAGTCATTCGTGCACAGGAAAGCATCATAGCAATCTTCTGGGAAATGACTTGTAAGCCAAATAAGCGGCTTGGGCATTGTAGGCATATAAAATTACTTATAGGTCCCTTAGTACAGCTCGGCACAAACCGACGAACCAACGAGGCGACGAGGTTGACGAATCGCACGCAAGCAACGGAATACATCCATTCGCGTGTGGAATCAAGCCAAGGGTTCGAAGAGTCAACGAGTCATCCAACCAAGGGCAGACTCGGACGAATCACGATCGAATCAAGATCAGTTTCGGACTCGAACTCAAAAGTGGATTTACTGCCAAATCAGGAATCGGATCTACTGCCAAATCAGATCAACAAATCAGAGTCCGAATCAACCACGAGACCGGACAAAACGACAAAACCCAACACCTAAGGGGGGCTCGGCCAAAGCCGAGCTACCCATGGGTGGCTCGGCCAAAGTCGAGCCACCCATAGGTGGCTCGGCCAAGGCCGAGCCACCCATGGGTGGCTCGGTGGCCTTGAGGACTTGTTCATCCAGATCTGGTGCTCGGCGATCGTCAACGCCAAATAAGGCAGGTGTTCGAGAGGACCGGATCTCAGATCTACGCAGGCATACTCCGGATCAAAGCTTGGCCTTTGATCCCGAGATTTGGACGACTATTTCCTTGGTGAACTAATCCTCCCCGGCAATTATTTCCTTGGTGAAATAATACCCGTCGTACTGCGTAGATCCGACCGGATCTAGATCTCGCGGTGGTCCACGGATAAACCCCGGCGCAGGCAAAGAACCCACAAAGCGAGTGACCGCAAACAGGAGCTCGCGATTTGTTCGATAAAAGGAGAAAGTTGTAATCTTTTTCTTTATTTTTAATTTCGTTGTAACCGGATCTTATAAAAAGACCGGATCTTTGTAACTCAAAAAGTTGTTATTTAAAGATAGCAATGGAATCAATAATGAAGAAAGACACGATTTTTCCCGCGAACAGACGCACTTCATATTATCCTACTATTTCAGGTCTTTATACATCCTTCTTTCTCTAGGATGAACCACAAAGATCAAACAATGAGCTTTATCGAGCAATTCTCTATGAACTTCACCATCTATAATACACAAATGGTTGCCTTTCCTCAAAGATTCATCTCTGTAGGCATATAAAATTGCTTATAGGTCCCTTGACACAGTTCAACACGAACTAATGAACCATCAGGCGAGAAGATCTCGCCCTGTTTGATGCCAAAGTCGCATCGGGTGAGATTCCTCCAACTTCCAACCAGGGCAGGCCTATTTCTGTCAATCCCTCCGTCACCAAAGAAGTGATGACTCTCTCAAAGAGAGCTCGCCAAAGGCGACGCCAACGCTTGGCCCGAGAATTCGTAAAAGCGATGGAGTCAACCGACGGAATCCGCTACAACACGGATCTGAAGAACACGAGAGGCAAACAGCCTCAACCACCGATGAATGGCAGTTCCTCCAAGCCGCCAACGAGCGAATGGGTCCGGGTCAAACGGAATCGTTCGACGCTTGAGGAGCGCATTCGCAAGCGCCGCGCAATGTCAGCGCAGGCACGAGCTCAAGTCCAAGAGGTGGCCAAGAAGCCGCCATCAACCCGTAAAACTTGGAGACCGAAGTCTGAAGCGGCGATTCAGACTAAGGAGCAACAACTGCAGCCTCCGAAAGTTCAACCTCCGGCGAATCAATCCAGACCGCCGATGATTTCCACAACTGCTCCGGGAGATCCCGCAGGACCATCCCAGAAAAGGAAGTCAGTCTTGGAGGGCCTCAGTCCACTTCCCAAGGAGCGAAGCAAAATTCCAATCCAAGGACATTTGGGCCCACTAAGAAAGCCCCGAACGAATCAACATGATGGGGGTCGCCACAACCCTCAATATGACGAGGAAATCAGGGCAACCAAGCGCACTACTTTGCGCATTGAAGTTCAGGAGCCCGTCGAGAATTCGCGCCCACAAAGGCGTGTTTCGAGACGCGTGACTCTCGTAAGTCCGAAGAAGGTAATTCGCTCTCAGAAGGAAACGTTATCATCTGGTGATGACTATGACGTTATACCTGAGAAATCGTGCCGACACGCGATAGATTACCCAGACCTTCAAACCGATGAGTTGTACTATCGAGATGGGAGCATGAGGACAACCAGAAAGAGGAGTCCTCGAGGATTAGAAACTCAATGCCCCTGTTCCAAGCTCATTCGGGCGGTATTGTCTGAGTACAGCTGCATTAGGGCGGTCCCCGAAAGAGTTTTAGTTTTCGAACGGCTCAGTACCGAAACGCCGAAACCAAGGCTTAGGCGTTTCCGACGAAGGAGAGCGGTAGTTGAAGACGGAGAATTCCCGAAGGTCACCACTAATATGACCAGCAAGGAGACATCGACACAGGTTAATCTCAAGTCGTTTCTGGAAGCGTCCCGGCGTGTAACCCGTCTACAGTCCGGAGCCATCAAGCGAGGAACTTATGGTAGGGTTCGGACAAGATTACCTTCCGAAGATGAAGAATCGGATGCCTGCTCTGCGGTTGCATCAGATAATACAGTCTCCAGTGAAGGGCAACCCCGCGAATCACTGATGATAAGCGTGGAACAAGTGGCCAAAATGCTCGAGGAAGCCATGGCTAAACAGCAAGAGAGCTTCAAGCACGAAATGCAGATGGCCATGCAGAGTATGAGAGAAATGCATGACCAGCAAATCCAAGCGCTGACAAACCAGCGAGGCGAGCAAAGTCATCGCAACCAGATTAATCTGGAAGATGAGGACACAGGTGCGAATGAAACTCATAACGCCAATGCTCCTCCCGTCAATGCAGGGGGTGGTAACGAGAATGCTGACGAAGATACAAGTGAAAACTTGAAGATCAAAAACCTCGAGAGCAAAATCAATACATTGATTTCCGCTCAAGAGATTAAGAAGACGGGCATTCCTTGTCCATACCCACGAGAATGGGAATCGATCCCCTATCCGGCGAAGTTCAATCTGATCAACTTCACGCCGTTTGATGGGAAGGGTTCACCCACTCAGCATTTGATTTACTTCAAATCATACCTGGGTTTACTTCAAATCGCACCTGGGTGTTATCTCTGGTAATGAGCCTCTGATGGTACGGTCCTTCGTTGGCACTCTTCGCGGAGCCGCTTTCGATTGGTATCGCCGCCTCAAGCCAAGAAGCGTGAATAGCTGGGATGACATGGAGACCAAATTCCTCGCTAAATTCTTCGACGACGACACCGAGATATCCATCGGAACGTTGCTCGATGAGAAACAAAAGGACGGGGAGCTAGTCGATACCTTCGTCAAGAGGTTCCGAAACAAGGCGATGAACTGTCGGGACCCGATCACTGAGGAGTTCATTCTCCAGACTTGCCACAACAACATCTCTTTAGATGTGTTGGAAGCAATGGAAACAGCACCGTCTGACACTTGGAAAGACTTGAAGGTACGCGGTGAACAAGCCGAACGCTTCCTCCGAAGGAAGAAAGCCGAGAGGAGCCAACCGATGGCGAATCTTCTGCACTCAAACTTCGCCTCCCGTGGGAAGGGCAAAACACCTGCAGCTACTGGTGGTGCTAATCAAACATCGCAACAGCAGCCCCGGAGACAGCAGAAGACCTCAGATCGGAAACTCCAAAAAGAGTATTCCTTCAAAGACAAAGATGTTCCAGCCATCTTCGAATCACTCCTTAAAAAACGGGGAGTTAGTCGACACCTTCGTCAAAAGGTTCCGGAACAAGGCGATGAATTGCCGGGACCCGATCACAGAGGAATTCATCCTCCAAACTTGCCACAACAACCTTGCGTTGGACGTGTTGGAAGCAATGGGAACAGCACCGTCTGACACTTGGAAGGATCTGAAGGTGCGCGGTGAACAAGCCGAACGTTTCCTCCGAAGGAAGAAGGCCGAGAGGAACCTACCGACGGCTAATCCTCTGGACTCAAACTTCGCCTCTCGTGGTAAGGGCAAAACACCTGCAGCTACTGGTGGTGCTAATCAAGCGTCACAACAGCAATCCCGAAGGCAGCAAAAGACTTCGGGTCCGAGACTCCAAAGAGAGTATTCCTTCAAGGACGAAGACGTTCCAGCCATCTTCGAATCCCTCCTTGAAGGTAACAAGATCAAGCTACCACCTATCACAAATCAGGAGGAAGCTGACAACACTACGGACCCAAAGTACTGTGCATACCACAGGAGGGTCGTTCATCCCACCAAGGATTGCTTTGCTCTCAAGAATAGCATTCAGACCTTGGTTGAAGCCGGCGTCATAACGCTGAGGTAAGCCAATTGAGAATGGCAAAACTCCGACCGGTATAAGAGTATAAACTGCTTCCTAAAACTCCAAAGAGTATACGAGTATAAACTGTTTCTCAATCCTCCGACCGGTATAAGAGGTTAAACTACTCCCTGATACTCCAATAGGTATATGAGTCTAAACTGTTTCCCCACTTTTGACGGGAAGTTCCTGGAGAATATTAAGCTAATATTCTTAAGGATAACCCGGTTAGTTAACTGATAATAATGTCCGAACCAGTTCCGCAGAGGAAACTGGGGGTGGACGATTTATGTAATGGGAAGTTCCCAAAACCACAGCAATGTAATGAATAAGAACTCCCATTCTCACCATGTCTATGCACTCAACACTCTCTCTGTTAGAGTCTGGACGTAAAGTACCCACTTGGTCAAACCTTCTTACAGTTAGGACCACAGTCAAAATCCCCTCTCGATTCCCCCAATGAACGAGAGGTCCACAAATTGAGCGATCAAACCTTCCTACAGTTAGGATTGTCTCAAAACACCCACTTGGTCAAACCTTCTTACAGTTAGGACCACAGTCAAAATCCCCTCTCGATTCTCCCAATGAACGAGAGGTCCACAAATCAAGCGATCAAACCTTCCTACAGTTAGGATCGTCTTAAACCTTCCACTTGGTCAAACCTTCCTACGGTTAGGACCACAACCAAAACCTCCTCTCGATTCCTCCAATGAACGAGAGGTCCACTTTCAAATCGAGTGATCAAACCTTCCTACAGTTAGGGTCACCTCAAACTCCTGTTTGGCCAAACCTTCCTACAGTTAGGGTCAAAACCATAATTCACTCTCGATAAACGAGAAATTCATCTTTAGTTCGGTAATCAAACCTTCCGACAGTTAGGGTTATCCGAATCTTTTTGATTCTCGGAGTGGAGATCCCACTCTTAGTTTCACCTTTCCGGATTCTGGGGGTGGAGATCCCACCTCGAGTTTCCTTTCCAGCTGAAGATAGAATATAAAATTCTTCTTCAGTGTCGGGAGATAGAATATAAAATTCTCCCTCTCCCATTTCGGGTTCGTCTTTGCCCCAAGAGAAGACACCACCTTTTTCAAATCCCAAAATCTGTGCCTCACAGGTACGGAAGTTTATCCCGAATCCTAAGCAGGGATAAGTCTGCGCCTAACACGTGCTGCCGGTTTAGTCTTTTTCCGTAGAAAAAGATACCAGAGCTCGATTCTGGGGTATTCTATCCTGAAACCTAAGCAAGGATAAGTCTGTGCCTAACCCGCGCTGCCGGTTAGTTCTTAACCGTTGAAAAGAACATCCGTCCACATATTCAACATTGTGGCAGGTTGTTATTAATAACACCAAAATCCATGCCTTACACGCATGGGGAATTTCATCCTGAATCCTAAGAAAGGATATGCCGACGCCTAACACGAGTCGCCGAGTCTTTCTTCGTGGAAAAAGACACCAGAACCTGATTCTGGGGACTTTTATCCCGAAGCCTAAGTAGGGATAAGTCAGCGTCTAATACACGTTGCCGGGTAGCCTATTCCTGTAATAATGGCGAAGTCTACGTATTCGAAGTCATAGCCACAAGTCTCAGAGGATTCAATCTCTGAGCACAACGTTACATGTGGAACGGATTTAGATAATCCGCATGCTAGCCGGACTCAAACGGTAGTCGGTAAAGGCTAATCAAATCCGTTGAAGGCTGGGGGTTAGCCAAAAACCCTAAAGTCAACGCCTAACACGCGTCGCCAGGTAGTCTATTCCCGTAAGAAAGACGAAGTCTACGTATTCAATATCGTAGCACTAAGAGCGTTAAATCTCTTAGCACAACGTCACATGCGGAACGGATTTAGACAATCCACATGTAAGCCCGATTCAAACGGTAGTCGGTAAGAGCACGTCAAATCCGTTGAAGGCTGAGGATTTGCCAAAAATCCTAAGTCAACGTCTCATACACGTTGCTGTTTAGTCTTTTCACAGGAGAAAGACGAAGTCTACGTATTCAATATCGTAGCACTAAAAGGGTTAACTCTTTTAGCTTAACGTCACATGCGGAACGGACTTGAACAATCCGCATGCTAGCCCGACTCAAACGGTAGTCGGTAAAGGCTCATCAAACCCGTTGATGGCTGAGGGTTTGCCAAAAATCCTATAAATGCGAGGGTCACTGACGCATCAGCTTCATTAGTTGGTCTCGTGACTTGAGCATCCTACGACGTTCGAAACCCTAGGGTCGACGCCAGTCAACGCGTAACCCTAGGTCAACGCCAATCAATGCGTTGCGACCAAACTTAAAACGTACGACGTTCGAAACCCTAGGTCAATGCTGATCAACGCGTAACCCTAGGTCAACGTCGATCAATGTGTTGCAATGAAAGAATCAATACTCCGAAAAGTATACGAGTATAAACTGCTTCTTAATACACCAATAAGGTATAAGAGTATAAACTATTCCCTATATTTTTGGTTGAGAAGTTCCTGGAGAATATTTTTCCTAAAAATATTCTTAAGGATAACTCAACAATACCACGCTGGATAACGCGTCGTAAATGAGAACTCAACGCCAACATGTTGAACCAACAAGCACGAGCTAAAAATCAGAAAATCAGGAATCGACTTCAAATTCGAAATTCCGACAACGGTCAGACAATAAATGCAGCACCGAAAACCTTACAGACGTTCGACAAAGCACCGAATAGCCTGGAGGATTGAAAGAATCAAGAACAGAAGCCATTCCAAGGTCCCGTTATACCGAATGAAGGTTGGGACAATCATATCCAAAGTATTCCAGACTCTTCTATAAAAGAACGAGGCTGAAATATTTTGGAGGGGGTATATGTAGGCATATAAAATTGCTTATAGGTCCCTTAGCACAGCTCGGTACAAACCGACGAACCAACGAGGCGACGAGGTTGACGAATCGCACGCAAGCAATGGAATACATCCATTCGCGTGTGGAATCAAGCCAAGGGTTCAAAGAGTCAACGAGTCATCCAACCAAGGGCAGACTCAGACGAATCACGATCGAATCAAGATCAGTTTCGGACTCGAACTCAGAAGTGGATTTACTGCTAAATCAGGAATCGGATCTACTGCCAAATCATATCAACAAATCAGAGTCCGAATCAACCACGAGACCGGACAAAACGACGAAACCCAACACCTAAGGGGGGCTAGGTGGCCGACCCAGATCTGTGCGCGGGCACAGTTCAGAGAGCCTATAAATAGGCCCCCCTTTGTTCATTTGAAAAGGTTGGAAAATTTGGAGAGGCGAAGCCCTGCTGGATTCAAGACTCAGAACTTAAAAAGATCCAAGCTTTGGGACTTCGAGGACTTGTTCATCCAGATCTGGTGCTCGGCGATCGTCAACGCCAAATAAGGCAGGTGTTCGAGAGGACCGGATCTCAGATCTACGCAGGCATACTCCGGATCAAAGCTTGGCCTTTGATCCCGAGATTTGGACGATTATTTCCTTGGTGAACTAATCCTCCCCGGCTATTATTTCCTTGGTGAAATAATATCCGTCGTACTGCGTAGATCCGACCGGATCTAGATCTCGCGGTGGTCCACGGATAAACCCCGGCGCAAGCAAAGAACCCACAAAGCGAGTGACCGCAAACAGGAGCTCGCGATTTGTTCGATAAAAGGAGAAAGTTGTAATCTTTTTCTTTATTTTTGATTTCGTTGTAACCGAATCTTATAAAAAGACCGGATCTTTGTAACTCAAAAAGTTGTTATTTAAAGATAGCAATGGAATCAATAATAAAGAAAGACACGATTTTTCCCGCGAACAGGCATGAGGTTTGTCAGAATAGAGATCTTGATTGGTCTGATCAATACTATTGTGTCGATTGACATCTAAAGTGAACTTTGTCGGCTCTTATCCCTTTAGCCAAGGAGGGTTAATCTATGAGCAATCATTATGATTTGGTGATTCGATAGTCGAGTGAGCTTTGGGTCGGGTATATAGTCGAGTCGTCTGCTCGAGGAGTCGTCTTATTTGCAAGAGGGCGGCTGATCTCGTACTTCGAGTCTGTCATGATGATCCTTGATTGAAATATGGCTTTTTTTTTTTTTT
>NC_033798.1:22144851-22149402 GCF_001876935.1 Asparagus officinalis | reverse complement strand
CTGCTCGTTCAGTCAAGGGACTTAGCCTTGAATGGGCTTTTGAGCCTCTAAGTTTGTTTGGACTATGGCTCCCTTAGGCTTATGCAGATATTCTCCCAACATTTCTATCTTTGGATGGTAAATTACCATAACACTAGGCATATCGCGGGACGATATGGCCTGGCAAGCTCATTACTGGTAATGGAACTTGGGTCTTATGGTATTCATTTAATGATGTATGCTCTTAGGGTGGAAGAAGTAATACTACAGCACTTTGTCCTATGACTTGTGCAAGGGTCAGATATAAGGAGGTCGAGGGATGGATCCTTACCCCTCACTGTGTGAGCCCTTATTAATGACCACTAGCGATGGAGGATAGTCATTGTACCCTTACACACTAGGCTGCCTAGGAAGGTTGTTATGAGCATTTGCTATTTTGGCTATTGTATCCAACTACGATGAGATAATACCGTACATATAGGGTAGTGTCAGGAAAGTGGGTGATCAACACGCTCAACTATTCAAGGTCATAGGAAGAAACGTACATGATCACCCGGTCTGCCCTTGATTCATCACAATCTTAAAACCTTTCCCCAGGCATGAGTAAGTGTTGTGCATGCTTACACTTTTATTTGTGTATTTAGGGAGATCCTTGTGTGAGTGATAATCACATTTTTATTATAATTTTTTATCATCATTATCTATTTTTCATGAATAAATACACCACTAATAATTGTTTTTATCTTTAATTGTAGGTCAATAAAGAATAAATCAAATCTTATCTCTCAACAAATACTATGAATTAATAAAGGATACAAGCAAAGGACCAAGATCCGAAGCCAAAAGCCAAGGCACAAGCCTAATATAAGAGAAGAAATGCGGATGACAATTCCAGCACAGATTGTGCTCCTTTGCATGAATATTTGCTCATGATATGTTCCAATTTTAGAGATATTATAAATATCAAAAATGTAGATCTCATTCTCAGCTTTCCATAGAATATTTATTCAGCCAAATTCGAGTTGATACCAGACGTTACCAAGCTATCCAGATTTGCATGATTTGTTTCCTTTTTCACCAAACTTCTTCATTTGTTCCTGTAATTATCTTAGGGCTTAAGTTTTGATTTAAAGGCTCTCATTCACTATTGTATGTAACAAATAGGGGTAGATAGCGAGGGATTACGGTAAAAATTTTTCTAACTCCTTTTGGAGAGAGGAGGGTTACTCTTAATTGAGAAGACCTTCCACTTTGTGACGTATTAAATGTGACGTTGATGTTGTCAGTGGGGAAAGCTCGAGGCTGAAGTTCTCCTCTAGCTTCACCGAGAAGTAACGTCTTTCGAGTCGACCTTGTGAGACGTCGAATAATTGGTCAAGTAGGCTCGTTTGCTAGTCGTCTTTGACAAAAGGATCGACAAGTACCGCCCTTCGAGTCGAGATCCTTACTTTTTCTTGGCTGCTACTTTGATTAGGGTATTGCATGCAGAACTACATATGTCCATTGCTGGTAAAGGGTTATACTTTGGTTTGTAAAACACCATAACAGTTGGCCCCTTTCACTTGGAGTCCGATTGAGTTAGGTCCGAGTGAAATGAGAACAATCTTGGATGGATGTAGGAGTGCATTAAATGAGAACTAATAAGTCTCTTCAGACTAGACGTGGCTGACGTCATCATACATTCTTTTTTACTACCACAACTATATTTTTCTTTATAGATTGTGGGCTATTTGAGGTGAGTGGGTTGCGCCTCGATCTCTGGGATGCTGCTTCAAATTCTAATAATTAATCTTAGCTTTTGGACAAGGCTTGATTCGGCTATTCAGAATCTGGCAGTTGTAAAGTCAACTGTCCAAATATTGAGCCTGAGCCAGGGAGATGGCAGTTACTATCTTTTGAAATTCCTCTTACAGAACTTAAGATCTTTTCTATCCATCTGTTCTGGCGATCATCTCTGTAACCTTCAATGGCATTTGATCCTATTGATTGACAAGCTCTTCTGGCAGGGTTCCACTCCAAAGTGACCTAAGCACCGATGAAGGATCTTCATAGGAGATTTGATATCCCTCAGGGGTATGAGTTAATGGCTCTGATGAGCTCCGAGGCCATATATGATCATGGGCCAAAGCAGGATCTCCTCTACTTGAGGCACTTGGAATGTGGTCTATGGCTACCCCTGCATCCTTTCCTTCAGCAAGTCTTCATGGTGCTAGGGGTATCGCTGGTCCAAATGAAGCCGAATGCCATCGCAACTTTCATGACATTTGTGGTGATTTGTCACTGGTTGGGAATAAAACCGTCCTTGCAGGTCTTGGGCCACTTGGTGATAATGATGGTGAACTAAACTGAACTCCATTACCATTTCCAAATGGTAGGGAAGTTCAGGCTCATAACCAACCTTCTAGACTCACACAAGGACTTGAAGGAGAAGTTTATCTGGGTCGTGGAGGACGATCTGGAGTTGGGTTGCTCAAATTGGCCCAAGATAAGGAGGGAGGCACTTCTGGAGGGCGAGATGTCCATCGCTGAGAGAGATGCGCTTGATCAGATCAAGGTGTATGCTGGCTCTCGCCAAATTGATCACCTACTGGATAGCTCAGTCCTGCATGTTGCCAATATATCTGTTGTGTCTCCCACTACCAAGAACTAGTAGAGGGCTTCGGCCTTGATCTTAGGGACAATGGAAGTGCCAATGGCATCGGTTGTTCCCTTAACTGATCCCTAGGAAGGGTCGTCTGCTGAGCCCGAGAAGCGTCTCTGCTAGGACTTTCCACCTGTAGAGGCTAAGATAGGCAAGGAGGAGCCTATCGCAACTCTTGTCCATAGACGGAGGCGGCGGCCATGGAGGGATGAAGAGCAAGTGCCTCAGGTGGCGGCTGAGGTGCCCTAGATTAACGTCATTCATTTGGATGAGTCAGCCCCAAAAGAGTCAGTTGAGGCTCCTCAAGAAGAGGGAACCGAGGCTAGATTTCATGCTCGCTCTCCAGGAGTGCCTCCCTCCTTATCTTGGGCCAATTCGAGCAACTTAACTCCAGGTCATCCCCCACAACTTATATAAACTTCTCCTTCTAGTCCTTGTGCGAGTCTAGAAGGCTGGTTATGAGCCTGAACTTCCCTACCATTTAAAAATGGTAATGGGGTTCAGTTTAGTTCACCTTCACTATCACCAAGTGGCCCTAGACCTACAAGGATGGTTTCATTCCCAGCTACAGTGATTCAACTCGTCGGGGGAAGGGGCTGGTTGAGGAGGAGATGTTGCCTCCTGCAGAGCTAGAATATCCCTTTCCTCACCGCGTCGCCGACATCGAAGAAGAAGTATGGGAGAGGATGAGGCAATACCTCATCGGGACTATAGGGGTCGGCTCTCGATATGGGAAGTAGCCTGACCCGGAGCACTGTTTCAAGCCTGATCACTATCTCGACATCAAGGGGACTGTCCTGGGCTCTCGTCGGACTCAGTCGAAGGCGGTTGAGTAGTTCTAGCTTCCTCGAGATGAGGAGTTTTTGCAAGGGGTTCTTGTTGTCGATCTCCACTTAAGCTTCTGTAGCTATTTGGTTCGAGGCATTTTGTTGGAGACGAAATTATACAGCCAAATGGAATAGGTTTGGACTGTATATCTCAAGCTTCTAGGGGAGGTTGCTTCCTTGAGGACCAACAGAGGTGCCGACTCAGAGCAGGGTGCTGAGACGCCAGCCCCAGACACTTCTGAGGTCGACAGGCTCAGGCAGGAGATTGAAAGAGTGAGAAGAAGGCTAGGAGAATGGAGGAGGCTCTCTAGGAGAGGGACCTCACTATGGCACGGGTCGGAATATGGAAGGAGGTGCGGCGCATACGAGGCGTCGGCTAGACAAGAACCAAGCAGCGCTTTTCTCTCACAACTTTCCCAAATCCTTTGCAATAATCATCTCTAATGGCTTCTTAGACTTTCACCACTGGCCACAATGAGGAGATAATTATTCTTCTCTGACCAATCCACTTAAAGATCTATATTGGAGATCTCAAGGAGTTCTATGGGCTCTATGATATCCCCAAGGCCTTTACACTTATAGCACCAAGTGGGGATGAGCCGGTGTACCGTCATGGCTAAAATAAGGCTTCGTTATACCTCTCCCATCTCGAGTATAGGCTTCAGCTGCTACTCCATCCCTTCATTAGGGATGTTTGTATGGCTCTGGGGGTTTCCCCTCTTAATTCAGCCCTAATGCAATTAGGGTTTTGGTGGGCTTCATCATTATCTACCACCGAGTCGACATCTTGCCAAGCATGCACCTGTTGGGGCATTTGCTTAGTGTCAAGTCAACGAGGAGGGACCCCTACTACTTCTACTACTACAGTGGGGGTTGCAAGCTTACCTTGGACGCTCCTGAGTCGAACAGGGACTGGAAGGAGTGGTTCGTGTGGGTCTTCGGTGTCGGTATCCTCTCTTGCCCCAACTAGCCTGAAATCAACAAGGACGCATTAAGGCCATGCATCCTTGATGCTAAGGAGAGGTGATAGCTAGAGAAGATCCGCTCCTATGCTGGTTTCGGAAGAGAGGCAACCTCTTTGAGACGGAGTCCCTCCGAGTGGAA
>NC_033798.1:22141056-22144841 GCF_001876935.1 Asparagus officinalis | reverse complement strand
AGGCTGACAAGGTAAGGGCAAGTTCGTTATGTTGAATATCTTATTCCCAAGATATAATTTTGATGATAATAATTTATTTACTATGTGTATTATATATGCACTAATATATCAATGTAGATAACAACATCTGATATGCTCAAGATATGTGAACTAAGTGCATGATGAGTTCAAGGCAACAAGACAAGCAAAAAAGAAGATATGCTTAATTGTAAATTTTATATTTTCTTTGCTTAGAATTTTGTACAAGCCTTGATCACTCATAACACATACACGCACATAGTATTTAGAACACACTAACACATGCTTAGTGTGTAGATAACTATAGAAATCCCCTAAGTTGACCATTAAAGTTTATAGATATAGAATGATTTTTAAAACATATCATATGTCTCATATCTATGTATTAGTAGTCAACTAATACCCTTAGTAGTCGACTACTCAAGCCTTAGTCAAAGTTACTGAAACTATGAGTTTACAGATTAGTCGACTGTTATGCTTAATAGTCGACTACTCATTCAGTTCAAACTTACAAAAACTTTAGTCTTGCATATTAGTCGACTAATACCATTAGTAGTCGACTACTAACCAACTTTCTGACTTTACAGAGTCTGAATAGACTCAATATAGTTGATAGTTTTTCTAACTGTTCTAAATTTGAATAAGTGAACATTTATAGCATTTTAAAACGTTAGTTGGGTTTAAAATTTGAGATTTTCAGAGCCTATAAATAGGTGTTAACTTTAGAATTTGCTCACCAACTTTCATATACATAAGATTTGAAATTTGTGCAAATTCATGCTCTCTTGATTCAAATTTTCATTCGAAGTGTTAAGAAAAGAATGTCCTGAGATTGCCTTTGTTCCCCATCATTATTAAAAATTGTTTAGGCAATCATCACATCAAGTCTTATAGGAATTTGTACAGTTCTTCAAAGAAGGTTTCTCTCTGGTGTGAGAGAAGATCTCTTAGTGTAGAGATTGATATTGCAATTTACAGAGACTTACAAATTGGTCAGGTTTATTTTGTAATTGGTTTTAAAACCATAGTCGAAATCTCAAGCGTGATTTTCTTGGGGACTAGATATACACCCAGGGTAGTGGAACCAGTATAAATCTCTTATTTGTGATTGTTTAATTTCTATGATTATTATCATTCGTTCTTATAAGTTATAATTTATCTTGTAAACTTTTAAATTACACTATTCACCCCACCTCCCTCTAGTGTTTATTGTGTGCTTTCGCAAATCCTACACTTGGTATCACAACAAGGAAAACAATGATGACTAATACATCACAGTTCAAAGAAGGTCATTCTACACAACGACCACCGCTATTTGATAGTACAAATTACAACTAGTAGAAATCACGAATGAAGATATACCTCCAATTACTTGGCTATGATCTTTGGAACATTGTTGAGACTGAATTCACAACGTCAACCACTCCATACACCAAATGGACACTTGCTCAAAGGACAAATGTGAATCTAGACTCTAAGATAATGAAGGCGCTATTTTGTGCCATGGACAAGAATGAGTTCAATCGCGTGTCTACCTATACATCTGCATATCAGATTTGGCATAGTTTTGAGGTAACACATGAAGGAACTAACAAGGTTAAAGTGTCAAAAAATTTTGTTCTTGTCCACAGGTTTGAACTATTCAAGATGAGCGACAAGGAGACCATTACAGAAATGTTTACAAGCTTTACAGATATCACAAACTCCTTGATTGCACTAGGGAAAGTCTACACTCAAGTTCAACAACTTCAAGAAGAAGAAGAAGAAGGCTATAGCTGTGACTTAGGATGATACCGATAATTCATCATCTGATAATGAAGAAGAAGAAAAAGAAGAATCTACACATATGTGCTTCATGGCACACGAAAATGAAGACATTGAATCTTTAGATAATGAAGAATTATTAGAAGCATTCAATAAACTTTATATTAAATTTAAGGATTTAAATATTAATTATAAATTTTGAAAAATGAAAATGAGATATTAATGTGATGTCTCAGGGTTCACACAAGGCTGCAGTCTAATGTGAAACCCGTATTGTCAAACCTACCAATCACTAACACCATGCTATGACATGTTTTATCATAATAATCACTATCTCTCTAGTAGAGTCAACAAATAGGTGAAGGTACAAAACAGGAAAATAATGGAAATAGTTAAAGAATAGAATATGCACAGAAGTAGTATAAGAATGATCAACACATGAGACCAACTAACTTAGTATAAAAATATCTCTGATCTGTAATAAATGCACCAAGTCACATAATCAAGAGTCAAAAAAAAAATCTCTCTAAGGCGCACTGCCTCTATAAAATAAAAATATAATCTCTAGAGTCTGAAAATGAACAACTACTGTGGAGCTTTGTAAATATCTACTAATAAAATAAATAAGATCGATGCTAAGATACGACTCCATCAACCCTGCGACACTCTGTACGCTTGACTCATCACCTGAAAAGAGGGGAAACAACGAGCGTCAAGCGCTAGTGAGATCATCTCTACCACCCCCAAGGGGAAGGGGTAGTAGTATATATGAAAATACTGGTTAGTACATATAAGTATAAAGTTATCAATACTGTGCTAAATGAAAATTGATATTTAGAGATTCATAACATGAGAATGGATACATCAAGCGAAATAATCCAAACAAGGAAACCCTCATGTATATACCTCATATCCCAAATTGTGAATCACTAAATATCAATCCCAACTAAGAATAAAAATGTAAGTGAAATTAGTAACTAGAAATCTACAACTCGAGACTAGTGCCTTAAGCGAAATAATCCAAACAAGGAAACCCTTATGTATATACCATATATCTCGAGCTATGAATCACTAACTACTAACTTCAAACCTATATATGAACAATCATCACAAACAAAAATATTACAGCTTCTACCCTCAATCATAACGGAACAATTTATCATAACCTCAGACTACCCTCAGGTAGTTGGCACCATCATAAGGAAATATTATCCAACTCAAACATTACAAAATACCATGTCATGTATGTCATATATCCAATGTATACCCTACTCATGGGTAAAATATGTAAAATCATACTACAACTGTATATATGTATGCATCTCTTTTTACAATAGTGATACTCTTGTAAGGTTCTTACTCAATCGCTTTGCGGTAATAGGTTTTATCTTCCTATTCTGGCTACATAAAATAACGATACTCTTGTAAGGTTCACACAATAACATGTTGGTTCAACTTCCTTACTCAATCGTTCTACAACGATAGGCTTTATCTCCCTATTCCGGATATGCTTCTAGATGATCGTACAATGGTGAATAGGCATATCAGCCCAACCCGAAAAAATACACCGACCACCTTCGAGTATTTAGTACCACCGAGGTCTCATTATAAGAAAAACAACCAAATACTCCTAGTGTAGTACAACCAAGGTCTCATTATGGGATAAATAAGCACACTGAGCATCCATAACTGATGAGCAATACTTTATCATATGTTAATTCACTTTCATCAACTCAACATGTGTTAAGTATATCGATAATGCATGTCAACACACATAAACTAAGTGTACGTGCACATATGTCATTGTGTGTGTCAATATCTGGTGTTCACCAACATTCCATATGTTAAACAACTCATAAGTTTCATAATACAACACAACAAGGTCGAGAAAATTCCCCAAAATCAGAAATCAGGTGGGAAAACATACACTGGCATATATCAGCCTGGCAGTAGACTGCAATATAGCGATGGTCAATCACATCATGTTTCAGAGGCTACCCTAG
>NC_033798.1:22130569-22141046 GCF_001876935.1 Asparagus officinalis | reverse complement strand
GGCTGCCGATTAAGCGTGGTTGACCGGACGCGATTCCAGAACATGTTCTGTGCAGGTTTGTGCTGTGTCTGTGCGTGCGTTTGACTCAAACTTGTTTAATTCGTGCTGAAACATGTGTAGAACATTGTAGACATCAGATTTACACCTCTGGAGATTATCAAACATGTTAAACATGATTAATCACATAATAAATCATATTTAAACCTTTAAACTTGCAAAAAATATCGATACGAAGAATAAATCATCAAAACTCAGATAAACAACATTGTTAAATACATTTTGAGCTTAAAATATCTCTATAATTCTGTTCTTAATCTTTTAAATATAAAAAGACCTAGTCTTTATACATATAATACAAATGATTTGATTTTCATACACAAATTAGTCAATTTAGCTCTATAAAAATCATTGGAAACTCATTTAAAATTCTTTAAAACAGGGGAGAGGGATTAGCAGAGATGAAACTCGCTTGAGACTTGATTTAAAACGTGAAAGATGAAGTTCCCAAGCATATCTCCAAGTCGCAAAATCAAAATAACCCGAAATCCCGCTCCGAAAGCCTTTAATCTTTCCCAAAAATCAAAATAAGGTTTGTAGGGGAATTTGGTGGCTACTAGGGTTTTTAGAATACTGAAAACTCATGAATATATGATATACATAGCAGAGAAAATGAATATGGGCTGTAAATGCCCGAAACCAAGTCAAAACAGGATAAAAAGTGTTTAGGTTTTGTGGTTGATCGTGGTGGTCGACCGGATTGTGGTCGACTGGCTGGAAATTTCTAGTTTCTCAAGATTTTAGCTTTGTGCATGTTTTCAACTCATTCTATTCTCATGTATGAACTTGTTTATACTCAAAATACTTGTTAATGTACTCATACACTGTTTAATGATATTTATCTCAATAAATATCTACTTATAATAATTAATCACATATTAATTCAATTTATTAATCGTTAACTCAATTTTTTTTGGGATTTACATTCATCCCCCCCCCCCTCCCTAAAAGAATTTCATCCTTGAAATTTTGTAATCGTATCTTAAGGATTAATAATACGAGAAAAGCACTAAGAGGGGATAATCCAGACAAGGAAACCCTCCCGTACACATCTCGTGTCATTAATCCCCAGACATAAAACATAAGCAAACATTTAAACTTAACAACCTAGAATGTGTGCACGCTCACTTAACCCCTAATTAGACAGAACTAGTATGTCGGGTAAAAAATCTAAACAAGGAACCCCCTATATATATACCATATGTTCTGAGTGATTAGGAGCTAAGTGTTAGTGCCTCATTCTAGCGTTAAATATAAATGTGTCACAAAAATATAATGTAATTACTAATGCATAAAAGCATACTTAATATCAATATTTTATATGCTCAAATAGATGTGAGTAGTCACGACTTATATCCTTTTTACACTTTTAATAATCTTCTTCGGCTCCTTGCCGATTCCGTTGAACTTTCACTAAAGAAATCACTTTGTTTCTAAGCCTTTTGTTTTCTCTAATAGCAATACAAATAGGTATCTCTATGGTAATCAAATCATCCTGAATCTTAATAGTTGGTGTATCAATCACACTCTCCTGCTTCTCATCATGCAAGTGCCTCTTGAGCATTAAAATATAAAATATATCGTGTATACTCAACGTCAATACTAGAAAATAAAATCTAAATGATGTAACTCCAACATGCTCAAAATTTTTGAACGAATTAACATATCTTGGGTACGTTTTGCCCCGCCTACTGAATCATTGAACGTCCTTTATCGGTGATACTTTTATTGTTATAAAATCTCCAATATAAAACTTTAGAGGTTGTCACCTCTGATCTGTATTACTCTTTTGCCGACTATGAGTGGCAATAATATGCTATTAATTAATATTACATTCCTCCTTAATGTGTTCTCATAACTTTTGGTCTAAGTAATAACTATTCTCCGACTCTGGCCGCTAATAAGCAGTCTACAAGGTCTCCCGTGCAGCGCCTCCTACGGTGCAATAGACATTCAATAATTGTTGTTATAAATAAATACCATCAAATGGTTTGTGGTCCTCTTAATTGTTCTGATAATCCATAACACATGCTCATAGTGTATCCTCCAAAAGTGTGAAGTAAGCATCAAGCCTTGGTATTATATAATCATCTTTGGAAGTTCATAAAATCTTACTATTTCCTGGACAAATATCTTTGCATACATCTCTGCTGTAAGAGTCATTTTCACAGCAAAATTTTGTCGACTACATCAACCAATCAATTATCATATAAAAGATTCATTTTCTTTCTTTGATCTCGACAACCCTATAATGAAATCCATAGAAATATCTACCCACTTCCACTCTAGAATGGGTAAAGAATATAGGGTTCCGATGGTCTCTGATGTTCTGCCTTCGCTTATTAGCAGGTAAAATATTTAACTACATATTTCAAAATCTCCTTGCGCATGTTACTCCGTCAACATGTCCCTTTAATTCTTTGTACATTTCCTATGTGTCTAGATGTACTGTATACTTAGTACAATATGCCTCATCAAATAAATCCTTCTTAAGTTGTGTATATCCCGGCATCACTAGCCTACCCTTAATTCAGAAACCCCCGTCGGTTTCGATGGTTCATTCTGCTTTAGTCTCTGTAGAAGCTTCCTTCTTTCGGATTTTTAATCTAAGAATCTCCTAACTGGGTACTGGTCTTTCCATAACTCCAAGATGACTTCACTGATAAAGCTCCTAAGAAAATGTTGTTTCCGCTAATCTCCTGTCTAAAGCTAATCTGGCTGAGAGTGTAAAGTTCTCGATGCAATAAACATTTAATACTTCAAAACTGTATATTCACATCAACGCTTTATACTCAACGCGTCTGCAACAACGCTCATCTTTTCTTAAGGATACTAAATTGCAAACTCAAAATCTTTAATAAACTCGACTCTTTGCCACTACCTCTAGTTAAATTTCTTCTGGGGAGAAGGTACTTCCAAGCTCTGATAATCCATATATAGTTTCCTTTGTACTCCATACAAATGATGTCTTAATTTCTTCAATGCGAAAACCACTGCTACTATCTCC
The DNA here is from genome assembly GCF_001876935.1 of Asparagus officinalis. Classification (NCBI taxonomy): domain Eukaryota; kingdom Viridiplantae; phylum Streptophyta; class Magnoliopsida; order Asparagales; family Asparagaceae; genus Asparagus; species Asparagus officinalis. The sequence goes on along the minus strand of NC_033798.1, from coordinate 22,137,982 downwards.
AAACCATACATGGGATAATTTTGCTCATAAGTCCTCAATTATCTTAAAATTACAAATTTTTCCTCTCTAGATCTGCGTCAAAATACCTATAGGACCCGATATATTCACATACGTGTAAACAATTAAAAATTTTATCACTAATCAGAATAACCATCAACTCTGGTGCTGTAATCAATTTAACCTTCAAATGTTTTTTGGCACTCTATGCTTGAAATAAATGGTACACCCTTCTACGTAAGGCGTTTAAGTGAGGTCAAAACCTTTAAAAAATCTTAAAGTATCTTTCTATAATAGCCGGTCCAAAACTAAGAAGTTATGAATCTCTGAAATGATCTACACCTTAGCTGGATTTTACTGCTATGCCCTCTCAGCCAATAATATGATCCAAAATTCTAATCTTAGGTAATGAAAATTCACACTTGTCAAATGTAACATATAGCTGGTGCTCCCGTAAAGCCGCGATGTCAATCGTAAGTATTGTTCGTATTCGGCCTCCGATCACGGATAAATAAGAATATCGTATATGAATACTATCATGAACTGGTCCAAGAATGAATGTAAAACCATACTCATCAATCCTATGAATACCGTGGGTGCATGGTCAGTACAAACAGCATGATAAGAAACTTGAAAGACTCATATCGAGTCAGGAAGGCGGTTTTGGGAATATCCATCTCCCGAATCCACAACAAAATATAATTGGAACGAAGGTTAATCTTTAAGAAACTTTGCTCAACTGCGCCCTACCGGTCAAACAAGTCATAAATCCTCTATAGCAGATATCTAACTGGATCTAAAGCTTCGTCATTTCAACAGATGTCATATGATAAAGTGCTCGGGGTATTGGTGTGGTGTCTGGCTACAACTCAACGTAAAACTCAATCTCTCTCACTGGAGATAAACCTGGTATGTCCTCTAAGACATCATGATACTCGGAGACCACTCATGTCTCACTAAAATCTGCACCCTGATCCCATCTCATCGCCTCCTTGATGTATGCCAAAAATGACTCCGCATTCTGGTTACTCTATGAGGGCTATTGATTAGCAACAAGACGCAAAAACGATTCCAATTTATTTAATAATTTCTTTTCCATGCGCTCCTCCTCTTCCTCTGGTGTGATATCATGAAAAATAGCATTTTAGATTTAGATAAAAATATGGTTTCACTTAAACTCAAATATGAAGAGTTATTTTTAAATGTAAACTAGTTTAACAAAGGAAAAGAAGACTTAACTGATTTATTATCTTTTTAAAAGTTTTCTAATCAAAAGTTTGGTTTGGGATATGTTCATAAGAAGAATGATTATGTTACTAGAACACATCATGCATCATCTTCTATGACTAAAGATGTTAGAAATTTCATGCACCTTTATCAATGAATACTCATGTTAAAAATAATCATGGATTTTCATATTCTAGAAATGATTCTCATGCATTATCTATGTTTATTTGGGTGCCTAAAGATACTTGCTGGCATGATAGAGATATATATATTTTATATTTTAAGAAAAACATATGCAATTCTACTAATTATGTTTATATTAACAAGGGAAACCAAATTCCAAGTGGATTTGGACTCCTAAGTAATAATCCAAGGACCCAACATAAAAAGGTATCAATGCTTACATGTTTATATTTCAGGTACCTCAAAAAGAGAAATGAATACTAGATAGTGTATGTTCCAAACACATGACAGGAAATATTTAAATGTTGTCTTCGGTTCAATACAAAAAGGGAGGCACTATTACTTTTGGAGATAAGAACAAAGGTCAAGTAATTAGTGTTGGAATAGTAGGTAATATTGATAAACCACTAATTGATAATGTTTTATTAGTAGGTGGCTTAAAATATAATCTTCTAAGCATTAGTCAACTTTGTGATAAAATTTTTAAAATTGTTTTTGAAAAAAATTCTTGCCTTATTTATGATAATAATTTTACCAATATCTTGTTTAAAGGAATTAGAAAGAAAGATATATATGTTTTATTTATGAATTTTTATTCTAATAATCATTGCCTAGTTGCATCAATTGATAATTTTTTATTATGGCATAGAAGATGTGGATATGTTAATATGAAAAACATTTCTCGTATTTCTAAACATAATTTGGTAAATGGTTTGCCTAAAATTTTAAATAAGAAAAATCATTTTTGTGTTGCATGTCAACAAGGAAAGATGCATAAATTAACTTTTAAATCTAAATGTGTTGTTTTTACAAGTAGACCATTAGAATTATTACATATGGATTTATTTGGTCCTTCTAGGATAACATCTTTAAATGGAAGTAGATATGCACATGTAGTTATCAATGATTTTTGAAGATTTACTTGGACTGTTTTCTTAAAACATAAAAATAATGTTTTTGATGAATTTTCTGTATTTTGTAAGAAGATTCAAAATCAAAAATTCACTACCATTGTTACTATTAGAAGTGATCATGGTGATGAGTTTGAAAATAAATTATTTTTTTAATTTTTGTAATAAAAATAGTATTTCACATGAATTTTCTTTTTCTTACACTCCACAACAAAATGGAGTTATTGAAAGGAAGAATAGAACACTACAAGAATGTGCTAGAACAATATTGTGTAAATTTAAACTTCCTAAATATTTTTGGGCTGAAGCAGTTTCTACCAAATGTTATGTTTTAAATAGAGTTTTGTTGAGACCTATTTTAAATAAAACTTCATATGAATTATTATATGATTGCATTCCTAAGATTTTATATTTTAAAGTTTTTGGATGTAAATGTTATATATTAAAATACAAAAGAAAACTTAGATAAATTTAATTCTAAATTTGAGGAAGGTATTTTTGTTGGTTATTCTATGTGCAGCAAAGCATATAGAATTTTTAACAAAAAATACTTCTACAATAGAAAAATCTTTCCATGTTTCATTTGATGAGTCTATTTCAAAATCTCCTAGTATATCTATTGATGATGAGGATATTATAGATTGTGTTCCTAATAATATTGATGATGTTTCTATTAAAGATAATATAGATGATTTACCAAAATCTTATGTTGAAGTTAGAGATCATCCACAAGATAATATTATAGGTAATACTTCTGATAATGTAAGGATTAGAAATCAATTGAATTTGTTCTCTTGTGTAGCTTTTGTTTCTACCTTTGAACCCAAAAATATATATGAAGCATGTAAAGATGATTTTTACTTAATTGCTATGCAAGAAGAACTAGATCAATTTGTTAGAAATAATGTATGGGATCTTGTTCCTGGACTGGAAGATCATTCTATAATAGGAACTAAATGGATTTTTAGGAATAAATTAGATGAATAAGGATAAGTAATAAGAAATAAAGTAAGATTAGTTGCACAAGGATATAATTACGAACGAGTAGATTTTGATGAAACTTATGCACCAGTAGTATGTAAAAAGTGTATTTTTGAATGGTTTCATTAAAGAAGAAGTTTATGTAGAATAACCTCCAGGTTTTGAACATGAATGTTTTCCAAATCATGTTTTCAAACTTAAGAAAGCCTTATATGGTCCAAAACAAGCACCTCATGCTTGGTATGAAAGATTAGAGAGTTTTCTTTTAAATTCCAGATTTAATATTAGAAAAGTTGACTCTACACTTTTTATAAAAAAATTGATAAAGATATTCTTTTAATTCAAATTTATGTTGATGATATAATATTTGTATCTACTAAAAATGATCTTTGCCAAGAATATTCTAAGTCTATGCAGAAATAATTTAAAATGAGTCACATGGGTGAACCTAATTTCTTCATTGGACTTCAAATTAAACAATTGAAGGAAGGAACTTTCATCAACCAAAGAAAATACACAAAGGATTTACTTAAATGTTTTGGGATGGACAATACTGCAAGTAAAAAGACTCCAATGAGTACTACTACATCTCTTGAAAAGGATGAGAATGGTAAGAATGTTGATCAAAAACTTTTTCAAGGTATGATTGGATCACTTCTTTATCTTACTGCTAGTAGACCTGATATTATGTTTAGTATTTTTTTACTTGCTAGATATGAGTCAAATCCTAACGAATAACATCTTACTTCTGTAAAGAGAATTTTAGATATTTAAATCATACATCAGATTTTAGTTTATTTTATCCAAAAGATTACACATTTGATTTAATGTCATTTAGTGATGCTGATTTTGCTGGATACAAATCAAATTGAAAGAGTACTAGTGGTACTTGTCACTTTTTGGGACATTCACTAGTATCTTGATTCAGTAAAAAGCAAAATTTTGTGTCATTATCATCAACAGAAGCATAATACATTGTGGCTAGTTTAGCATGTGCACAAGTATTGCGGATGAAACAAACTTTGTATGATTATGATATTAAGTGTTCCACTTCACATATATTGTGTGACAACACTAGTGCTATTGACCTATCTAAAAATCCTATACAACACTCACGTACAAAACATATTGATATTAGACATCATTTTTCTACGTGATCATGTTCTTAAGGGTGACATTTTACTAGATTTTATATCAACTGATAAACAAATTTCAGATATAATAACTAAACCTTTAAAAGAAGAATTTTTTATTAATTTAAGAAGGGAATTAAGTATTTATTCAATGTTAGATTTAAATTAATTTTTTAATCATAACATATGCATACGCAGCATTAGTAGTCGACTAATAAGCTTAGTAGCCAACTACTCTGACATTCTTTAGAAAATATGACACACTATCATTTACAGAATAGTCAACTAATAGACTTAGTAGTTAACTAATCTAAGTAAAAATTTGTTTACAGAACTTTGTCGAATACAGAGTAGTCGACTATTAAGCTAAGTTGTCGACTACATGCACAGATTTTTCACTATATACACATTTTTGTTTCTTATTGGATCTTTATCTATCATACCCAAAACCTAATACACATTTAACTTAAGATAAATGTATCTCATTCATTCATTCTAGGCTTGATCTATCCTAGCCCTTTATCACATTCTTTTTAGACTAAATCTTGACCATGCATTTGTTTTGAAGATCTAATCTTGACCATTGAAATTTTCTTAAGACATAAACCTATAACTTCGACCTATTCCACGTTTCATTGCAAGAATCCTTGCTTATAATATGTTTCCTAAAACCAAGAGTTTCCATTTCTTATCTCAAGATCTAGCTTTGGCCTTATATGCTATAAAGGCTAATATTAAAGTCAATTGGGCTCAAGTCATATTTGATAATATTTTAGTTATACCAAGAGGTTTTCTTCCCTATGGTACCTTCCTAACTAAAATTTTTAAAAAATTCCATGTTGATCTCGAATCTGAGAATTCAGTGGTTCGATCGATTGAGTTCTTTGACTCTAATGCCCTCGCTAGGATGAAACTCACAAACTTTTGACTTCATGACACTAGTCCTCAAGATGAACCACACCAACCTCAAGCACATAACCCTCAAGATATTCCACAATCCTCAACTCAAGCACCTCCTTCAACAAGTCACACACATCCTCCATTGCAAGCAGACCCATCTTGTTTCTCGGATGCACAATACAACACTCTTTTTACCCGTATTCTTTCTCTAGAGACTGGTCAACAAACACTTTATGATCAGAACACATTCATATTGAGCAATCAGGAAGACATAATGAAGATGTTGCATGACATAAATCTCAAGTTTGATTCATATTTCCAAGGACCTCCACCTCCTCTAAGTCCTTCCTACTAGAGAGCATGCATTTTATTTCACTATGTACTAGTTTATGCTATGTATTAGTTTGTGTCAAAACATTATGTAGTAATTTGCTTAGTTTGTTTCAGACTTATATAGTAATTTTGCTTTTGAACAATTGCACTTTGTAATTCCGTACTATGTGTGTTTAATGTTGGTACTATGGTTGTTTAATGTATTATGCTTAGTATGTTGTGTTCAACTAGAGAAATTCTTTATAATGTGAGCTAAATATTTTTAACCGTAGATTGTGACGATAGAAGTTATCAAAATATTAATCTTTATAGCAAGCCTTTGACTACCTATTTGGATGTGTGAAGTTATGGACTATGTTCACAATTTGGATGATTTATTTGAAGTTTTAGCTCATGTAGATGAAATTCTTGTATGTTTAGAGTAATGTTTATTTCTTTTTGTTAATAACAAAGGGGAGATATACTATATGCTATACTATGATACTTATGATTTTCAGGGATTCTAATATGCTTTAATGTAGGGGGAGTAAGCAAATAATGTTCATAAGTTTTTAATTTTTTTGTGATATACTTACTAGTGTTTAAATTATTTGTCATCATCAAAAAGGGGGAGAATGTTGGATATGTTATCCCCAAGATATAATTTTGATGATAACAATTTATTTACTATGTGTATTATATATGCACTAACATATCAATGCAGATAACAACATCTGATATGCTCAAGATATGTGAACTAAGTGCAGGATAAGTTCAAGGCAACAAGAAAAGCCAAGAAGAAGATGTGCTTAATCGTAAATTTGTAGTTTTACATTTTCTTTGCTTAAAATTTTGTACAAGCCTTGATCACTCACAACACATACATGCACATAGTATTTAGAACACACTAACACATATTTAGTGTGTTGTTATATATAGAAAACCCCTAAGTTAACTATTAGGGTTTATAGATTTAGAGTGAGTCTCATAACATCTTATATATCTCATATCTATGTATCAGTAGTCGACTACTATGCTTAATAGTCGACTATTCATTATCAGTTCAGACTTACAAAAACTTTAGTCTTACAAATTAGTCAACTAATACCATTAGTAGTCAAATACTAACCAGCTTTCTGACTTTATAAAGTCTGAATAGACTCAGTATAGTCGACTACTAAGACTAGTAGTCGACTACAAAGATAGTTTTTTATTGTTCTGAATTTGAATATGTGAACGTTTATAATCGTTTTTCAGAGGCTATAAATAGGTGTTAACTTCAGAATTTGCTCACCAACTTTCATATACATAAGATTCAAAATTTGTGCAAATTCATGCTCTCTTGACTCAAATTTTCATTCTAAGTGTCAAGAAAAGAAAGTTCTAAGATTGCCTTTGTTCCCCTATAATTATTAAAGATTGTTTAGGCAATATTCAGAGAGATAAAAAGTTCCTAAGCCACTACTACACTTCACATTCACATCAAGGCTTATAGAAATTTGTACATTTCTTCAAAGAATGTTTCTCTCTGGCGTGAGAGGAGATCTCTTGATGTAGAGATTGATATTGAAATTTGCAGGGACTTGTAAATTGGTCAGGTTTGATTTTGTAATTGGTTTTAATCTGAATATACACCTGGGGTGGTGGAACCAACATAAATCTCTTGTTTATGATTGTTCAATTTCTGTGATTATTATTAATCGTTCTTGCAAGTTATAATTCATCTTGTAAAATTTTAAATAACATTATTCACCCCTCCCCCCCCCCCT
>NC_033798.1:22129897-22130559 GCF_001876935.1 Asparagus officinalis | reverse complement strand
CGCAGATCCTACATGTTTACCCTCCCCCTTGAAAAAGGCCTTAAGAGGGATTCGAGGGGTGAGGAGTCAGGCTCTACCTCAAGGCTCAAGAAGAGGTTAAGCAAAAATCTCAACCCTGAGGAGGATGGCGGCTTTAGGTCATGCATGGACGAAATCGCTGCCTAGCTAGGGAGGTAGAGGGTGAAGGCCAAGAAGGTCCAAGGGCCAAGTAGTCCGACTGGGTAGGTTAGAGTCGACCCGGCTGAAGAGCAACAGTCGGTCGAAGAGCAATAGTCGATCGTCCAAGATGTTCAGGCAGATGAGGTCATCGTTATCGATGACTCTTCCCCTCCTAAGCCAGAGGGGGGCAGTAGTTGAGATTGCTGAAATTGGAGCCCTAGTTGACGAGGCCGTCGGCCCAAGATCTGGGCCCGAACCGTCCCGTAGGTAAGGTAAAGAGCCTGTCGGGATTTCTAGGGATGCTGAGGAGCAAGCAGTGCCCGCTCCGAAGGATATTGTGGGTGAGGCTAGCTAGGGACTAGAAAGCTTTGAGTGTCCTTTTTGTCATTGGACTTTGGAGCTCGACCCCGATGATGGGAGAAGGCGAAGACCATGCTGATGGGAGTGCCACCGGGCCCCTGTTCACCCAAGAGGGAACTCCCAGAGGGTGAGAGGTTCGTCAC
>NC_033798.1:22129663-22129881 GCF_001876935.1 Asparagus officinalis | reverse complement strand
GCCTCTCAACAAAGAGGCCTTAATCTTAGGGTCTTCGACTACCCCAGTCTAAGCCGTCCAACAATTCACCCTCCCGATGGACAAGGGGTTCTTAAGGGAAATGCCAAGCATCGGCTTGCATTTGGCCCTTAAGGCGTACTTAGTTTGGGGGGGTTAGTTGGAGGAGGAGCTGTTCACCTGGTTTAGACGTATGTACAACTCTCTACTGTACTGGCTGG
>NC_033798.1:22127910-22129653 GCF_001876935.1 Asparagus officinalis | reverse complement strand
GTCGCCTTAGAGGCTAAGCTAAACAGCAATGAGGCTAGCTAGCACCATGATCTGGACACAAAAGAAAAAATCCTCAGGGGATTTAGGTCTCACAATACCAAGCAAGCGGCTATAGGCATCAAAAATTATGTATTGGTTCCCATGCACAACCCGAGATAGAAAGAAGACAATGAATGTTATTATCCAAGTCAAGGAGGATTATCTGATGCCAAAAAGTTCATGAAGTGAGTCAACAAAGCATACGAATTAATAACATGGGAGAATGACGGAAAGATGATTCGATCGGGAGTTACATTTCACCCACAAAACCGAAGTGTCACTCGTGTCTTGTCTATTCCATGTATGATTCACCCATGGGAGATTGTATATCTTGTCTCCAGATTTCCAACACACTTTTAATCTCATTATTCTGAGGTTGGACATGAAAGTTAGAACCAAAACAAAGCCGAGACATAATGTGTGTCTCGGCCAAGGCCGAGACACAATGTGCATCTCGGGCGTGATAGAGCTGTTTTGGCTATGATACAATTTGAATCTAAAGAATTCTTATTAGATAAAAGTTGTAGATCTCTTCATCATCTTTCCAACATATCTTGGATCACTTTATTTTGAGATCGGATGTGAAAGTTAGAGTCGAAACAAAACCGAGACACAACAAGTGTCTTAGCCAGCCGAGACACAAACTGTGTCTTAGGCCCCAAAAACGTTGTTTTTGCTGTTTTTCACCGTTTCCTTGATGTTAACTACCTTGATTCTGATCCAAATCTTCTCCAACTAATTTGAAGCTATCTTAGAACGTGGTTAAGTGGTTACAACTGAAGATAAGAGGGAATTGGCCGTTCTTATCCGAAAATCAAACTCTCAAAGCCTAAAAATACAGCCTTAGGGCATTCATTTGCACAGAGCCAAAATTCTCGAGCCTCAGTGAAGCTCTATAAAATTGAAGAGTGAGGAGTATGAATTTTAGAGAGGAGGAAGGGATCTCGGTGAGTTCTTCAGCATAAGGAGGAGAAGAGTTCGAGAGATCTGCATCATGTTCATCTATTTTCCTTGAGATCGTACCTAGCTACGATTCTCGAGAAGAGTGATTATCTCGCTATTGTCGAGGTAGTCACTTCAATTTCTTGTCTTCATTATGAGGTAATGAAATTGTTAGTCGGATCTGATCAGTCGGTGGTCCATGGATAAACCTCGATACTGGCAAAGATCCCATGCATGTAGAAGACCAATAAACGATCTCTCTGCGTGTGTTCTCAGGAAGTCATCTATTTTATTTTTATTATAAGAGAAGTCTTATAAAAAGACTAAATTTTCTTTATTTTGAATCGTTGTAACGCCTAAAGTTATAATGGATTCGAAAGCGATGAAACTAATTTCCGACGCGAACACGCCGACGATCACAGTGGGAGCCAACAGCCTCACTGCCGAGGCTGTCGTGCCGTAGCTGCTGATCAATATCCTCATAGATGAAGAGGTCTAGTATGAATTTGACTAGTAGAAGTTTGAGAAGTACGTCTCTTCCTCCTCCTCCTCCAGATCTTCCTCTCCGTGTAAGCGCAGAAAGACCACTTACTTGAAGAAGGTTAATTGGCCTTCAGATCTGAAGACTCGGGGTGATAATCTTTGCCCGAATACTATTAATGACTCCTCTCCGACCTCTAAGAAAGTCGGATCTGACACTCATGACAACTCCACAAAGGTCAAGGAGTTTGTCATTGAAGGCGTACCAGTACTGACGGAGAG
>NC_033798.1:22108735-22127900 GCF_001876935.1 Asparagus officinalis | reverse complement strand
CGTCAGAGGCACCGCCAACGTCTGGCCCGTAAATTCGCTAAAGCTTTGGAGCAGGTGGACGGACTCCGCTACCAAACAGATCTAGAGTTTATAAGGCGCCAAGTGGCTAAGCCATTGCCACAGCAAGCATTGGGGTCCTCCTCCTAACCGCCAACTAACAAATGGGTTCGTGTCACGAACCTGTTCTACTCTTGAGGAGCACATTCCAAAGCATCGTACACTCCTTGCGCACGCACGGATCTTTGTACAAAAGGCATAAGAATTACAAAAGGAAGAGGTGGTCAAAGAATAGCGGTGTTATCGGAGCGGATACGGTTCAGATATGACACTTACCATATCCATATCCGCTTCTTATAAACGGATACGGATACGGATCATTCTCGGTAAGAAAAAACATTAACCATATCCGCACTTATCAGAAATGGATACGGATCGGATATTTGAAAATCGGATTGGATATGATCACGGATATAAACGGATATTCACGTATAATTAGAATTACAACCAAATAGGTAAATGTATGTGGTTGTAGGCTTCTCTTTAATTCACATATAATTAGAATTACTAAAATTGAGCACAAATCTATTAGACATAATCTTCATCCAAAACCTTCAGTAGCACAACCCATGACACAAACATTTCACAAGACAACCCTGACACAACATTTCACAAGAGGACTAAAGTTCAGAGAACCATGACACAAGTAGATGTTGAATGACACAATAAGTTCATACAACCAGCTAAAACAATAGTTCAGACAACCATGACAAACATTTCACAAAAAGAGAACTGAGTCAACTGACACTACTCAACAAACAACATTTGTGCAACTTCTCTGCTGCGTCCTTGTAGACCCGCCCGTGCTGAGCCATCTGACACTACGACATGCCTGATTCCCTAGATACTTATCTGCACAGGGTAATTTATTAGTTTAACCAAATGTTTGATATACTGCCTTATTTCACATGCTTGGTTTTTGTTCCTTGACATTCTCTCTGATAGGTTGGGCGTGTTGGTCGTTTTGGAACTAAAGGGTTGGCCATCACATTTGTATCATCTACTTATGATTCTGGAGTTCTTAATAAGGTTAATTTTTGTTATATTTCATCTATATTGTCCAGGCAATGAGAACCATTGGGAAAACTGGAGTCGAGGCAATGCAAGAGAAGTGAAGCTTTTGATGGCTTTAAATCTGTGATAAGCAAACATTGATCCTACTAGTATATATAAATGGATAAGAGCCTTTGCCATGATTGTAAATTGTTAGTGGATTATTTGTAGTTAATGAGCAAAAACTATATGATGTTAAACATTGAAATGAGCAAACTGTATGATGTTAAACATTGAAATAAAACTTCCTTACTGCGGAAACATAATTTGAATCACATATGTTTAGCAACATGTTTGAAGTCTATAATTCTTGAGTAAGTAGTAATGAGCTTACCTACACAATAACTTCCACGTTATTTTATATGTTGTTAGTTTAATCCCAACTGTAAACTTCCAGGCTACTTGTTTCTACAGTAAAATAATTTGAAAGCTAGCAAGAATGTCAGTGGATTATTTGTACGTTATCAAATCCCTTCATCTGAGTCGTAGACCTCCATGATGTCACCTTGCAAAAAAAAAAGAAAAAGAAAAAAAGAAGAACAATTGTCATGTTAAATATGGAAAAATAAAAGTTTCAAGTCATGTGCTTATTGAGTCAAATAACATACCTAATGATGCTTTTACAAAGGTCTCAGCAATCTCCGAGTCATCGTCATCCACTGTCTTAGCCACATCAAGAACATCATCCTTTGTAGTTTCAACTTGTGTAACTACAAAAAAAAAGAGAAAAACATATAATCATTAGATGCTCATTAACCAAAAATAAAAAGATAAACTTTGTAAAAATTTATTTTTTACCTCCTTGTTCCGCTTTAATCCAATCTTGTGCGCATATCAATGCCTCCACCGTATCTATTATCATTCGGCTTCTATAACAATGAATTACACGTCCCCCAGTGCAAAACGCGGACTCGGATGCTACAGTCGAGGCAGGTATGCCCAAAACATCTCTTGCTAATTTTGCTAGTATAGGATACTTCCCAAAGTTTGCTTTCCACCAACTCAATATATTAAATTTTCCTATTTTTTCATCATCCCATGTGGTAATAATACTCTCCTCTATATATAAATCAAAATCTGTTTTTGTAGGCTCTTTATCAATTATTTCAACAAATTTTGCAAATCTTGATTTCCTTTTATCACCAACTCTTTCCACTTCTTTTGTTTGAGAGCTTGAAACATTTTCGATATTTTTAAATTCCTCTTTGTCCCTTAATGCATATTCTCCATGCATCTTCTTAATGACAACTAAAATATCATTTGTAAACTTTTCACCATTCACACCATAAATTAAGCCAAAGAAATATTTGATTGCAATTATTTTGTATCTTGGATCAAGAAAAGTAGCAACCGTAAAAATCTTATTGCACATATCCCAATATTTATCAAATTTTCTTTTCATTGTAAAAGCCATAGCCATAATTGTATCATCATCACTTTTTAACCACTCTATAAGAAACAAATGAATTTCACAAAATTTTTCAAACAAAAGATTGCAAGTAGGATAAATAGTGCCGGAGAGGAGATTTGTTGCATCATAAAAATGTTTTAAACATTTACTCAATGTTTCAACAGAGATTTGTTGCATCATAAAAATGTTTTAAACATTTACTCAATGTTTCAACATGATTCCATTCTTCCTCTGAGGGACAATGAAGATATTTATCATCTCTAAGCTCAAATTTATTAAAAGCCACTTTATACTTTAAAGCAATCATCAACATTAGATAAGTAGAACTCCATCGGGTGTAACAATCTAGAACAAGACATTTTTTTTCTATTTCACATTAGCTTGTTTAGCAACATGATAAAAATTCACCTCCATTTTTGGTGAACACGTAACATACTTAACACTAAGCCTTACTTTTTCAATAGCTTTAGTGATAACTTTTAAACGCTCTTGATCAATAAGATTAATTATATGTGCTCCTGATGCGGCATAATTATGTACCAAAATTGCAAGTGCACAATTGATAGGAGCTGTGGTTAGCTCCTTTTTGAGATATTCAAAAGCTTTGAGGCAGTCGGGAGAGAAGACAAATGATGTATTCTTAGCTAAGAGATTGGTCAAGGGTCTAGCAATTTTGCTGAAATCCTTAATGAAATGTCGGTAAAAACCAGCATGATCAAGAAACGATCTGACATCTTTGACTGTTTTAGGAGGAGGGAGATTGGAAATGAGATCTACCTTAGCTTTGTCCACTTCGATTCCCCTATTGGAAACTACATGTCCTAAGACAATACCTTGTTTGACCATGAAATGACATTTCTTCCAATTGAGAGTCAGATTTTTCTCCCTAGATCGTTCTAGGACCAGTTTAAGATGATGCAAACATTGGAAAAATGTGTCACCAAAAATAGAAAAGTCGTCCATGAAAATTTCAAGAAATTGCTCTACCATGACGGAAAAAATACTGATCATGCAACATTGGAATGTGGCCGATACGTTGCATAGGCCAAAAGGCATGCGTCGGTATGTGAATGTTCCATACGGGCAAGTGAAGGTGGTTTTTCTCCTGATCTTCGGGAGTGATAGGGATTTGATTGTAACCTGAATATCCATCCAGGAAACAGTAGAACTCATGTACTGCTAAACGCTCTAACATTTAGTCAATGAAAGGAAGATGGAAGTGATCTTTCCGAGTGGCTAAGTTGAGTTTTCTGTAGTCGATACAAACTCACCATCTAGTTTGGATTCGAGAGGGAATCAGCTCATTAGCCTCATTTTGGATCACGGTGATCCTAGATTTCTTTGGAACAACTTGGACTGGACTCACCCATGAACTATCAGAAATGGGATAAATGATCCCATGATCGAGACATTTCAGAATGTCTTTCCTAACAGCTTCTTTCATCACTGGGTTTAACCTACGTTGAGGATCTCTAGTAGGTTTGGCGTCATCTATCAAATGGATTCAGTGTTGAACAATGGTTGAACTAATCCTTTTGATATCAGTCATGGTCCATCCAATGGCTTCCCTATTCTCTCTTAAAACATCTAAGAGAGCTTCCTTTTGACTGGTAGTCAAATCAGAAGAAATGATAACTGGTAAAGAATCGTTCTCCCCTAAGTAGGCACACTCTAGATTTTCAGGTAGAGGTTTGAGCTCTAACTTAGGGGGTTCCTCCACAGATGGGCAAAGCTGGACTCGGGGTTCTATTTCTAAAGGTTCTCGTTGCCAGCCAACAACAGAAACATGATTGACCAGTAGATCTAACTCTAGTTCGTCATCAGAAAATTCCTCAATCATGATGTCAGATGCACTTGAATCTGACTCACACTCTCTCTCTTGTTGCTCACTTGATATTCCCTAAAAAAATTCACTTCCAATGGTTGATCAGATGGATCACTAGGTTGCCTTTCTAAGTCGAAAATATTAAGGTCAACAGTCATGTTCCCAAAAGATAGTTTCATTTGACCGGTTCTACAATTGATCAAAGCATTTGAGGTGGCTAAGAACGGTCTTCCTAGAATGACGGGGATTTGACTTTTGAGATTGGAAACGGGCTGCATTTCTAAGATAATAAAATCAATAGGGAAAATGAACTCTCCAACTTTGATCAGAACATCCTCTACCTCTCCTTTGGGAATTTTTACAGATCTATCAGCTAACTATAGAGTGCAGATTGTCGGTTTAAGTTCTCCTACACCTAGCTGTTGATAGACTGAATAAGGAAGGAGGTTGACGCTGGCTCCCAAGTCTAGAAGTGCCTTATCAAAGTGAGTGTTACCTATGACGCATGAAATTATGGGACAACCAGGGTCCTTATATTTTAACGGCATGGATTTTGAAAAAAAAATTACTGAGGTTGGCAGCTAAGAAGACTTTCTTGGGGACGTTGGTGGTTCTTTTCTTAGTGCATAAGTCCTTTAAGAACTTTGCATAAGAAGGGATTTGTTCGATTGCATCTAGGAGAGGGATGTTGATCTTGACCTGTTTAAATATTTCTAGGATTTTCTCAACCTGCGGGGAGTTTTTCCTAGGTTTGAGTCTATCTGGAAAGGGGGCGACGGGCCTATACCTAATTAGATCAGGCTCAATCTCATGTTCAGCGTTTTGGTCATCGGAAGGAGTGTGTTGGATGGGAGAAGGGGTTTGATCCGGTGGCATTCTAACTTGATTGTCTATTAAGGAGTGTGTTGGATGGGAGAAGGGGTTTGATCCGGTGGCATTCTAACTTGATTGTCTATTTGTTTCCATGATCTTAGAGTGTGAACTGCATTCACATGAGCTGGATGGGATGAACTGGATCCATTGTCTTTAGGGTTTGCAACAGGTTGACTTGGGAATTTTTTTTTCTCTCTCACTCACGGCAGTGGCTAGTTGCCCAAGTTAGGTTTCTAACCGGGCTATGGCTTGAGTGTTCGAGTTGAGCATTTGGCCGGTTGTTTGCATGAAGGAATTTAGAGTGGTGGATGACGGGGTCAACATGTTGGTAGTTTGTGTAGAAGCTTTGATCATAGCTTCTAAACTCTTTTCTAAGACACCCAAACGTTTGTCATGATCAGAATTTGAAAGATTTGTAGGCTGGTGAGGATGAGGATGTTGGTTTGGAAAAACTAGGTTAGCTTGTTGAAAATTATTTGGTGCGTTGAATGGAAGTGTATTCCCCTAGGGAATTGTTGGTTCGACGCGGGAATGAAGTTTTAATTTTCGGGAGAATTTCCTTGATTCCATACAAAGTTGGGATGATTTCTCCAACCTGGATTGTAGGTTGGAGAAAATGGATCATTTCTAGGGCGCTGGAATACAACGTTCATCTGTTCTAATACATGGTTGTTTCCTAGGAGAGGGCATTCCTCTAAAACATGGGTAGAAGACTGATAGTTATAACATCCCGGGGCAGAAACATGATTGATTTAAGCTGGAGCTCGTTCCTTAACTTCTAAGGCTTCTAACCTCCGTAGAACTATTGTCATCTTTGCTTCAGAAGCAATGTTTGACTCCAGGGAAAGACCACTAGACTTAGATTGGGGAACTGATGAAACACTATCATCACAGTGTTCCCACTGCATTATTTTCTCGAATAGACTCTCTAGGAATTCCCAAGCTTCATCGGCATTTTTCCTCATAAAATCTCCCTGACACATCAATTCTAAAGATGTTTTTAAAGAATAGTCCAATCCTTCATATATGACTTGGCACAATCGCCATTTCTCTAGACCATGATGAGGACATTGGATTAAAAGATCTTTGAATCGGTCAAAATATTTCCAGAATGGCTCTCCTGGTACAATTTTAAAGTTTTGAATACTGTTCCTAAGCTTTACTGTTTTATGAATAGGGAAAAAAATTTTGAGAAAAACGGTGACAAATTCCTCCCAAGTTGAGATGGAATTTATCGGTAAGCTGTATAGCCATTTTTTAGCTTTGTTCTTAAGAGCAAATGGAATAAATCTAAGCTTAATTGCATCTTCAGTTAATTCTCTCATTTTAATCATAATAGACACTTCCTCAAATACCTAGATAAAAATATATGCATCTTGTGTTTCATTACCAAGGAATTTGGGAAGCATGTTTATGTAAAACGGTCTAAGCTCAAAATTTACTCCATTTACTTCGAGAAGTCTTATGCAAGATGGAATTGCATTTCTAGTAGGGTAACACATATCCTGGAGAACGGGATGATTTGCCATTTCTTGGATTGGTTCAACACGAATTAAACGATGAGAATTATCCTTAACCCAAGTTTGCATACACCAAAACAACTTTTTTTTTTATTTTAAGGAAAGAAAGAAAATTAGTTTTTTTTAAGAAGGAAAAGATAGAGAAAACCTAACTAAAACAAATCAAAGCAATCACTTTTCAATCACTCTAATTCTAGGGTTTAGCCAAACTCAACTAGACCAGCTCCTAACCAAAAGCTTCTATAGTGAAAAGATTAAAGTTTTACCCAGGTAGTTAGCTAGGTAAGGATAGTACTAGAGGGTGATCAGAGATCAATTAAGTACCTCGTTCCTTGCGGAGCGCTTTACGCAACCCCTAAACCTTACCTTATACACCAACTAATCTGAGGAAACTTAAACTGGTTCACTTAAGGATTTCTTATTCCTTATTGAGCTCGAGTCCTTAGGGGTCAACGTCTAATGAGTTTTAGAAGGCTTGAGTTTGTGAAGTGAGGAATTAGTGATTTGTGGGCTAAGGAAAGGGTGATGAAATCCCTTACCTTATCTTGATTATGGGGTTTTGTCCTTAAGAATATTTTAAGTATATGCCAAATCAAGTGCTACAATCACTTTGGTGAATTCCTACAAACTATATGAAATACAACCCTAGAAATTAAAAGTGACTAAAAAGGATGATAAAAAGAAAATCTTTATATATATATTTTTTTAATTATGGTCAACAACAATCAAATATGAGAAGAGAGCTCTTATTTGAATTTATTATCTTGTTAGTTAATGTCCAATTGAAAGGTAAATTTTATTATGGTCAACAAAAATAAAATCTTTTTTTTTAAATCCTAATTGTCTCTAATTGTGAAGCTAACTAAATAGAGTAGAATTGAAAATGCTAGAAAGAAGACTTACCCAAAAGTAATTCTCCAAGTTCTTGATCTTCAATCCAAGATTTTCAAGCTCCAAGCGGTTCCTTCATAAGAAAACACACAAATTAAAGAACCAAAATAATAAAATCCTATTTTAGCACCCTCTCCAGCAACGGCGTCAAAAACTTGATGCGGCATAATTATGTACCAAAATTGTAAGTGCACAATTGATCAAGTTATAGTATAAAAAGTTATCGATCTCACGAGAAAGGTGATTTTAAGAGATTATTAGAATAGGTTCTTATATTGTGTGCGTGAAAAAAATAGGATTATAGAATAAGTGTGATTGTGATGAGTGATTGTTGTAAATATATGCAAGAGACAATAAATAGAATTTTAGAGAAAAGAAATAAGAATCAAAGAATAAATGAAATCATAAGGGAAGAAAGAAGAATGAATAAAATCAAGAAGTAAAATCAAGAATGAAAAAGAAAATTCAAGAAAGTCAAGATGGAGGATTCAATTAAGATATGAGAAACCTAGAATTTAATCCACTAGCTAATCTTAATTACATAATACAAACTTTTCTCTTTTTATTATATTTTAACTTAGATTTATTAAGCTTAGACTATCAAACCATTTAAGGAAAGTATAACCTATCAAATTATCATCTAAGTCAATATTACTATTCATGATAAGAACAATAACAAGATAGTAATCCTAAAATTCATAAGCATAACCTATCAAACCATTTAAGATAATCATAGATTATCAAATTCATCTTCTACCAATTAGTTTTCTAGTTGATTATTCTAAACATGAACATTTTAAGTGTAAGAGAATAATCCATACAATATAAAGGAAAGTAGACTAGTTTCATATAATTCTAAGATTCCTACAAGAATTAATTTCACATCTTAAGAAATAAAAACAAGAAGAAAAAGAACTAATTACAAAAATAAAAAGAAAAGAAAAATCTAAACTATGAACAAGAATTAAATCTAACTACAAAGAATTAAAATCTAAACTACAAAATAAATTACAAAAAATAAATGTAAGAAAATAAATCCACTCTACAAATTAAAGTGTAAAAAGAAATAAAAAGACAAGAAAATAAATCTACACTACAAGCATGAATGTAAATCTAACTAATAAGCAATAATAAAAAAATTACTAAAAAAATAAAAGAGAAAAAATAAAAGAAATGCAAACCTTCAAATTGTTCTTCATCTCCATCCTCATCATTCAACAAAGAGGAGAAAAGACAAATTTAAAGTGGAAAAAAATTATTATTATTAATTGTAATAAAAGTTATAATTTTTAGAAGGCTTTCTCAATTAAGAGTAGCCATCCTCTCCAAATGGAATTATAAAATTTTTCACACATTTAACCCCTCACTCTCTACCCTTATTTATAGTAAACATCAGTGAATGAGAGCCACTAGATTAAAATCTTATCCAAAAATAAAAAATTTCAGCCCTTAATTTGTAACAAACTGTACGTCATATCGATAGGGGTATCGATAAGCCCATTGATAAGCGCATCGATAAGGGCATCGATGCGCCCATCGATGTGCCCATCGATGCGTGCTGCTCTCCAATTGTTGTCCGCAAATTCTTTCTTCCATTGGCTTGTGGGCTTGGTCTTTAGGCTTTTGCTTGGACTTTTGGGCTTTGGCATTTCTCTTGATTTTCCACTAGGCTTTGATTTATTTCTTCATTAAATATTTGAAAGAATTCATTTGGGTTCATGGGCTTCCTTTCTTCATTAAATAAAGGGTTTGTTGTTGAGAGATGAGAGTTTTGAGATTTATTCTTCATTAACCTGCAATTAAAGATAAAAACAATTACTAGTGGTATATTTATTCATATAAAATAGATAATGTGGGTATAAAATTGTAATAAAATGTTATTATCAGCTTCACATCTTACATGAAAAAGACTCTGCCGCAAGGTAGCCACTTTTTAAGACGTTCTTTTCCCAATTTTACGGCAACATCATTAGCTTTATCATTATCCATCGTAATCGATAATATCTTATTATCAATTTTCCACTCAAGCTAACACGAAATTAATACATTGCAAATGTCTTTCCTCATAGAACTATGAACTTTGATAAATCCAATGATCCGTTTTTGTAGTTTCCATGATTCATCAACAAAGTGAGCGGTGATACACAAATAAGACAAATTTTGTGATAATGATGTCCATTTATCCATTGTTAAACTTATTCTTATAGAAGATTTCGTAAACAAGTCCAATAGAGATTTTTATAATCTTCATAAATCTTTATACACAACTTTGTGATATGTGTACGTTTTGGAACCTTGTGATTTGGACGGAGAGAATGCACATACTTGAGGAAAAACTCATGTGTTACAATGTTAAATGGATATTCGTGCATGATTATTGCCTTTCCAAGCAAATTTTGACTCTTCTCATTATCAAATTGAAAATTACTAAGTGAACAAGTCCCATCTTCATTTTTCATAGTAGCTTGAACCAATTGTTGACGAATATCGGGTCTTTTCTTTTTAGGACATCTCCCAATGTGATTTTTAAGATGGGAAGTGCCCCTGATACTACGTCCATTAGCTTCAAATGAGCAATGTTTGCATTTGGCTCTAATAATTTTGGGGACAACCTCTTTTCCATCAACTATTTTCTTTTCGATTTTATCTATTTTATCAAAATCTTTCCACACTTCAGAATAACATCTTCTTTTCTTTTCAGGTTTTTCATTAA
Source organism: Asparagus officinalis (assembly GCF_001876935.1). NCBI lineage: Eukaryota > Viridiplantae > Streptophyta > Magnoliopsida > Asparagales > Asparagaceae > Asparagus > Asparagus officinalis. The sequence continues at coordinate 22,117,557 of NC_033798.1, read as the reverse complement.
TTTTACTTGAAGATTCCTCAACCAGGGGTTCAATAGTAGGTTCAACATTAGTCTCAACAGTTCGTTCTTCGTTAGACGCTTGAATCGAAGGATTAGACATGATTTCTATTCAATTAAATTAAAAAAAAACTTAATCAAAATCTTATACACATATGAAAGAAGATATTGTTAATGAATTTAAAGCAGAGTTTTGATTCGACCTTATGCAGAAGACGGCGGATCCGACGAAGACAAAGTGGGCGAGATCCGACGGCCTGAGGGTATAAGATCCGACGGCTAAAATTATCCAGGCATGCATACAAACTGTAGTCTGTGTATTTTGGGGTATTATTGCTTCTTAATATTCTTTCTATTTCAACGTTATCATGCTATTTCTGAGTATCATATTTCAAGTTAACTGACAATCTTCTGCATACTTGCTCCTTCAAGCGATAGAAAATCTTTAGAAATGAGCTTCAGTGTCTGAAAATTCAAGAACAATGAGATTTGTGGTGAATTTTTTTGCATGTGGAGATGGATTCTATGCACGATTCTTGAAAATTTATCATATATTTTCAAACAAAGTAACATACAAAATACAGAGTACAATCCAACTTAAACATGTGTTACCCACAAAAATTGACTAATTTTTTTTGAACAAACTATCAGATCTATATGAATATACTTTCTTTTATTCTATACTGATTGAAACAAATAAGAGCATAAAGAAATGAGTCTTTGACCAACCTTCGTTGGCGACTCTTCGCTAGCGAGTGAAGACTCTTCGCTGGCGAGAAGGTAGAGGAGAAATTTGAGCACGATTGTAAGATCGCTAGCTGTGAGATCGCCGGAAATATCCCGCCGCCGTCGCTGTAGCAGTTTGAGGGAGGCGGCCTAGGGTTGGAGTGGACTGGAAAGTGGAGAATGGAGAGTGGAGAATCGTGGAGGTTGATGGAGTGGAGAACTGGAGAGTGGAGGGGGACTGATGGCTGAGGGTGAGGGCCTAGGGTTTTTTTCCTTTTTAGTTTTGGTTTTGGGTTAGCGGGTTTGTAAATATAAATTTGGGACCCGATTACCCGAATCACTATTATATTATGGATACACTACAATAGACAGGTCTTTTAGCGACCAACTTTTTTACGATAAAATTATTTTCCTCAACAAATATCACTTTCGACGAGGAAAATATTGTTTCCTCGGTAAATATCAGTAGGTCTTCTACGAGGAATATATTTTCCTCACAGTAGACCACCTTCTACGATGAAAATTTTAGTTCCTCTCTAAAGATGATAATGATTTGGTCTCCTAACTAGTTATTTTATTGGCGAGGAAATATGAGATTTTGATGATGAACTTTTTCATCGTGAAATGCACATTTAACGAGGAAATAATCATTTCATCGTTATTCATTTGGCGGAAAATAGAGGAAAACCCGCCAAATGTAACAACGACAAAGTATGATTTCCTCACTGAAGATCCATAATCTGTGAGGAACCGTTTTCTCATCAAAAGAATCAATTAGCGAAGAAATAATAGTTTCCTCATTATTAGTTTGACGGGAAAAAAAAAACCTCGCCAATTTCAATGGTGACAATTTTAAGGCTTCCTCGCTAAAAGTTTTTGTTTTTACGAGGAACCGTTTCCTCGTTAAAAAGAACCTATTAGCGAGGAAATTATAGTTTCCTCACTATTAATTTGGCGGAAAAATTTGCAACTCCCGCCAAATTCATTGACGGCAAATTAAAGGTTTCCTCACTAAAATTTTTGTTTTACGAGGAACTGTTTCCTCGTTAAAAAAAACCAATTAGCGAGGAAATAGTAGTTTCCTCATTATTAGTTTGGCGGAAAAATGTGCAAAACCCACCAATTTCAATAGCAATAAATTTAAGGCTTCCTCCCTAAAAGTTTTTGTTTTACGAGGAACCGATTTGTCGTAAAAAAGAACCTATTAGCGAGGAAATTATAGTTTCCTCATTATTAATTTGGCGGAAAAATGTGCAACACCCGCCAGATTCATTGACGACAAATTGAAGGTTTCCTCACTATTTTTTTTTGTTTTACGAGGAACCCTTTTCTCGTTAAAAGAATCCATTAGCGAGGAAATAATAGTTTTCTCATTATTAGTTTGGCGGAAAAATGTGTAAAATCCGCCAAATTCAATGGCGACAAATTTAAGACTTCCTCACTAAAAGATTTTGTTTTGTGAGAAATCATTTCCTTGTTAAAAAACCAATCACCGAGGAAATAATAATATCCTCCTTATTCGTTGGCGAAAATTTTGGTGGGAATTTGGGTAAAAAGTAGGCGAGTACTTAAAGAAAAGAGCGGGCCTCTAATATCAATGGCCTAACAAATATCCATATACAAGTCAACAATCGTGGGCCAATTTAGATTTTTTTTAATAAATGTCTAACATGTGGTAAATCTCTAGTATTAATAGAAATAAGGATTTGGTTTGTCTAGTTGATGGTTCCTTTTTGAAGGTTTTTGCACAATTCACATGAAGATTAACAACCAATTAATATTTATTCAGGTTCAAAGGGATCCCAATGCTAAAGGATTGCTCACAAATCTGATAAGATTTAAACAATTTACGATTTTTAAATATACATTTATTTTAAACTTCTAAAATTAGATTATGTTAATAGATAATATTGACTTCTAAAAATACATTAAACCAAACGTACAATGAAATCTCTTATTCCTATTTGGCATAATGTTTAAGGTATATGGTGACCATGCTTCGATATCAATGGAGAATCGTACGTGTGTGTATAAACTATGCGATTTTTTGAATATACATTGATTTCAGACTTTAGAAAACAGATTTTGTTACACTAGTAGAAAAACAACCAAACTAGACGGAACAACCTAGACGGAAAAAATTTCCGTCTAGATTGAGGAAAACTAGACGAAAATTTTTCGTCTAAATTGTTCCGTCTAGTTTGAGTCATTCTAGACAGAAATTTCTATCTAGAATACCAATCTAAACGTAATAAATTTTTTTAAAATTAAAAAACTCAACCTATACGGAAATTTCCATCTAGGTTACAAGCTAGACAGAAATTTTCGTCTACGTTGATCGCCGACCCCTCGACGGAATCGCCTCGAGAAAGCCCTCGTTCTTCCTTTGCTCGCCCTTTCTGCTCCTCTTTCTCCTTCGGCAAGCCCCTCAATTTCTCCGTTTCCAATCTCTCTATCGCCGCCACCGCCGCCGCTTCAAAACCCTTGACCGTCGTCGCCTCCTCCAAGAAGGTCGTTGCCGTACTCAAGGGGAACTCCGAGGTCGAGGGCGTCGTCACTCTCCTTCAAGAAGACGATGGTTATTTGCTCCCCTTGCCTTTTTATTTTCGCTGCTCAAAGTTTGGATTTTGATCAATGATTTATCGCATTTCACGGATTGAACTAGTGTACCACATAGTATTAACGAGCGATCAAAAGTTTTTTTTCTTATTGCTGCTTATGGAATCATTATCTTGAAATGCATTTTTTGCATTTTTTTTCATGTTAAATTAGCCAATTAGGGGAAAAGAATCTATTCTAGAGAAGGAAGTTACATAACATCAACACGCTGATAGATGTGCCGCACTGCAGATAATTTTACAAATAGTTGAATTACAGTGTTGAGCATATCTTTATTGTTTGTTTGAAGAAATGTTAAGTTTGATGCATATGTGGCACGATGAAAATATAGTAACTGCAGGACATGGATATGAGGAATATGCAGAAAGTTTAATGTTGGAATCATGTGCTGTCCAGATGGTATTTCATGTTAACAGTGGCCAACATATGTAGGAAGATTTATGTTGTAATTTTTTATGACGGATATTACGCTATCTTGATTTATGTTTTAATCTTGCTGATTTTCTTTTGTTCCTATTCACAATTCTTCATGTGTATTTAGATTTCATTGGCTGGCCCTAATGCAGTCATTGGAAGAGCATTTGTAGTTCATGAGCTGGAGGATGACCTGGGTAAAGGTGAGCTTTGTGTTCCTATGTTTTTATTTTCTGAAGATCAAAAGATTGTTGCATTAAAGAGAGCAGAGGAACTTCAAAGAGATTTAACATCCCACTATCCTTCATTCATTAAGCCTATGGTTCGATCACATGTATCTGGTGGTTTTTGGCTTGTAAGTTAAAAATCACTCCTACCACTAAATTGAGTCTCGAGCTATCAAGTGAAATCAATGTCACTTGTTCCTGAAGTGTTTGTATTTTATTATCATTAAGGGACTTCCGACAAAGTTTTGCAAAGAAAACTTTTCTCCTAATGAGCTGAGAGTGATTCTAGAAGATGAGAAGGGTAAGGAACATGATGTCCTGTACCTTGGGAGGAAGAATGGTCTTAGTGGTGGATGGAGAGGCTTTGCAATAGATCATAATTTAGAAGATGAGGATGTCTTAGTATTTGAACTAAGCGAGCCGACAAGATTTAAGGTAATATTGAATTTCACTTTTTTTAAGTGCCTAGTGCCTACTATGGTAAACCTTACTCTCCATGATGTGCTACCTTCCGTTATGATTTTAGTCGTTTGCATCAAATAGTTATTTTTCGTAGTGCAGATTCTTTTCTTCACGGGTTACTTGATTTTGTTTTGACTTTTGTTCCTGTAGATTAATTGTATTGATAGTCTATAGTTATGTATTTTGGTTCTAAAACTATCCATAAGTACTATGAAACGACAATGTATTGAAATATTGAAATTTAGGGAGAGAAATCTAGTCCAGTAATGACAATTAGCAGATTTCCTGGGCCTCCATACATATAACTGATGTACATGGTGATCATAAGTTCATAACAATTGTCATATGTGATGTTTCAATCCCAGGTCGTGTGTTTTCCTCAAATAGTTGTATATGTTTTAATCACTTTGCATGGAGCTCAACATGTTGCCTTTATTCTACTGAAATAAACTTATTTTGACCACCTTATGGATGTTCATAGTAAAGATCTCTTTTTCCCCTTGATGAGATGGCTGGTGGATCTCCAAAATCAATTTGATCATGTAGTAATATTATAGTGATCATCCATCATAATGACCTTCACAAATCTCAGGACATCTTCAATACCCTTTATCCGAGCTTTTGCTTTCTCATAACAAACATCTTTTGAACTCTGAATGTTGCTTGATTCATAGAAGGATTACCTGAGTCATAGATAAACCCGAGTTCAAATGTATCAAACGTTAGCTCACCGTTTGCAACGGACACACAAGACATTAGTAACTTCCCCGGTCGAACTTCAGTCAGTCGTTTGTGTAAGTAGTTGTATGTCATTAATGATGTTCCATACCCTAACATATTCCTTTCTTACATCACGTCAGGTACGCATTATAAAGGCGATTGAGGGAGAATCACCTAAAACCGACAAACTTGCAGATTGTGCCGCTGCACTTTCCAAGACTAAAGGATCGAGTGGAACGAAGGAGGAAATTCAGGCAGTTTCGAAGAAACGATCCCTCAAAACTGGCTCCGCGAAGGAAGCGCTAAAGGCAACAAAATGCTGACGTAGATAGAGTAGTACCTCAGTGTGTTTGCTTATGGTCTGGCCGTTTTTGTTATTATCTTTTTTGTGGTCTGATCAGTTCTAGTATTGAAAACTGGTAAGCATCCATGCAGCAGTTATTATCTTTTTTGTGGTCTGATCAGTTCTAGTATTGAAAACTGGTAAGCATCCATGCAGCAGGAAGTGCTTATATAGTGAAAAGGATGTTGACAGGTAACACTGTTTCTGCTGGCACTTGCTATTTAATGCTGCTTCATTTTAAAGTTATTTTCAATCAATTAGTTTGAAATGAATGAAACTGATGATTTTTGGGTAATGTTAAAGAATCTGTGTTTTGTACTACTAGCAGATTATTTGATGGATTTATTTGATGATTGAGCAAATTGTGGGTAATAACCCCTCCCATCTATACTTTTAGTAGCACTTATTAAGTCTCAAATTATTTAAAAGCACTAACACTTCTCGATTTACGAGGTACAAAGTGGGTATCTGTGATTTACACTGATCAGCCAGTGGTAAATACCATAGCTGAAGAGCAAGGTGATAATGTGATGTCAGATATTAATCAGGAGCCTCCTTCAGGTATACAAAACATTATATACATATATTTTGAGAATTAAACATACGTATGTGTTATGTTCTTAATAAAAATTATGTCAAAGGTACAACCAAAAAGGTGCGAGGGAAGACAAGAGGAGTGAATGCAGATAAGGTGTTTTTCCAATTGAATTCTAAAATACCTGTGACTTTGACTGAAGAAAATGGTAGACCGACAGGCCCTTATGCTGAGATGTTTGCAAATGAAATTGGTTACACAATTCAAAACTACGTCCCACTGAATGTGGAAAAATGGAAGAAGATTGAAAAAGCAGATGTGGAGAACTTGATCAAAAGAACCCAAGTTAGTGATTTGTTTTGCTATAGGCATTATATTGGTTGCTTTGATTTGTTATATTTAGTTTGACATGAAATTATACCTGTGCAGAATAAGTTTGAATTTGACATGTCGCTCCCTTGGGTCCAGAGATATGTAATCATAACATGAAGCTGTCAAGACTCAGGAAGAATGGGAGTTTCTTTGCACTCATTTTTCTAGTGAAAAGTTTAAGGTATAATATCTTTTTTTATTTTTCTCCACTCATTACATTTTTTCTTTTTTTCATTTACCTCTTTCTAATTGTATGTCTTAATAATTTTAGATTCGCTCAAAGAAGAATGTTCTTAATAGGTCAAAGTTGACATATCACCACAAAGCTGGGTCAAAATCATTTATGTCACACCAAAAGCAAATTGTAAGATACTTTTTAGTTTTGCTTATAAATTTGTAACTTAATTGTGTACATATATATATGCTGAAAAAGAAAATTTGTTTGATGCAATAGGCAGCACAGACTGGAGAGATGCAAGGTTCAATTGATCGTTTTGAAACAGAGTATAGAAGCACAAAAAAATGATGGGACTTGGGAGAAAAGAAAAATGGGTAAGTAACGTGTCAATGATACATGGTTTTATAATATTTTAAGAATATAGGTGAAGCTGATATTACTGTTCTAAAGAGGATTATATTGATTAGGTTGTAATTGAGAAGTTGCATATGATTAAACTGGATATATTTTTTTATTTATAGGATCAAATGATAAAGATGCGAGCAAATACCGCTCAACCTGATGGAACTCGAACAATGACAGAGGAGGAAATTTGTGCAAAAGTTTTCAGTCAAATCAGGCTACATTAAGGGCTGTAGTTTTGGTCCTAGACCATTACCATTAAGGTTCTCTCGTTCTTCGATGAATGAAATATCTAAAAGAATAAAGAGTTGTAAGAACAGCTTCAAGAGACCCAACAACTTGTAGGAACTCAACAACAAAATATCGATGCGCAAAATGAGGCAATCCAAAGATTAGAGGAGCAAGCCAAAAAGTTTGAGGAGTTTATGACTAATTTTTCCAGGAACATCCATCAGCTTAGTATTCTTAGTGAACTTAAACTTGGAGAAATATTTCTTTGATCCTGTTGCATTTGTTATTTTTTTAGGCTAGCATTGTTACTTATGGTAGAAACTTGCTTGTTTTATTTATTTTAATTGTTTTGATGTACTGTGGTGACAATTGATGACAATTATTTATATTTTGAACGTTTTTCTCGTAATAGCATTATTATTGATGAAATAAAATTTTCTCATTATAAGTTTTTTCGCTATATATTTAGGTCGATGAAAGTTATATTTCCTCATTATAGAGTATATTGCTTACGTCGACAAAAACATATTTCCTCGCTATAGTGAAACAACCTAGAACGGCAAAAGTAATTTTCCTCGTTGTAGACCATATAACCTATATCGACAAATATAAATTTCCTCGTAATTGAATTTCTTTGGCGAGGAATATGAGGTACAACTTACAACGACAAATTTAAATGTCCTCGTCTTTGAGTCCCTTTACTAAGGAACTGTTTCCATGAGAAAAAGATACACATAATGAAGAAAATAAATTTCCTCATTACATATAATGAAGAAAATCAATTTCCTCGTTAAAGATTTTACCTTTGGTGAGGAACAGTTTCCTCGCTGAAAGATACATACAACGACGAAAATAGTTTTTTTAGAACTTTTATTATATATAAATTAAATATTATTCACGTATCATTGGCCCTGAATCTGTAGTTTAGCGATGAAAAATGTATGAGATTAGGAGAGGAAAAATATCGAGGCTAAAGAGTAACAACGAGAAAAGAATGTATTCATCGCAAAAATGATTTCGCGAGAAATTATAATATTCCTCGCAGAAACTTTTCTTGACCACCCTATCGCGAGGAAATTGTGACCAAAGTTTTTTCCTCGCCAACACACTACGACGAGGAAATCTCGACTTTTAACGACAAAATTGTTCCTCGCGGATTAGTTTTTCTGTTGTAGTGATATCTATATCCGCAACCCTCATATCCGTTACCGAATCCGTATCCGAAAAAAATCCAAAACCATATCCGTATTCGTTACCGTATCCGCCCGGTTTTAAAATTAGCATACCATATCCGCATCCGTTCGGATACAGATGCGGATCGATTCGGATATATCCGAACCGTTTGGCACCCCTATTAAAGAATCACCAAAATCCAAACAAGTCTGGGTGCCAAAGGCCAAAGCAGGGCCTAAAACGGCACCGAAAATAGCCAAGACACATCCACTTAGGGAGAGACACCAGTCATGTCTCTCACCGAATTCCGACTCTAAGGCGGCTTTCAAGCCTCCGTCAGCCTCTGATCCCTCTCCTCTTGTTCTCGTACCTCCGGTGCAACCCTACGGCAACATGGATCTCTTTAAACTCAAAATTACATTT
>NC_033798.1:22090893-22108725 GCF_001876935.1 Asparagus officinalis | reverse complement strand
TCGAGGCAAAGCTCCTGTTAAGGAATGCTTACATTTGCTGAATAATTCCCGAACAACTATTCAGACTTGGGCTCGTACGCACCCTCCTAACAAATTAATTCCTAGAACCACCCGCTTAGGGGTTCGTGTGGAAGACCGGGAACCCGTTGGGATTCCACCTGCACAAATGTGTAATTATAAACGTGTGACTCCTGCGAACGCCAACAAGGTATTACATCCTCAGAAGAAGACATGTCTGTTATATGACAACGTCATACCTAAGGAATCAAATTAGCAACCGATAAGTTGCACCAACCACAAAGTCAATGAGTTATACTACTGGGCTGGGGGTACGAATAAATCTCGAGAAAGAAGTACCCTAAAATCGAACTTACACTGCCCTTGTGAGAGGTTAATCAGGACAGTCTTATCAGAGTGTAGCTATCCTAAGACCGCTCCACAGAGGGTCTCAGTATTCCGAAGGCTTTCCACTGAAGCATCAAAACCCAAATCAAGATGCTCCCTCAAAAGAAGACTGGTTATTCAAGATGACAAACTCCGAGAAGTCACCATCAACATGGCTGACAAAGGAAAGTTTGTGCTTGCTTCGAGTGATGCTAATCCTAACTTTTCTCCAGGAAGAAAAGTCAATTCAGAGATAGCCCAACGAATGTCTTGGCTCTAGCTAGAAGCCATCAGACATAGCAATTACTCGAGGATGAATGAAGAACTATCTTCAGATGATGGACTTTTGGATACTTGCTCCGCAATCGCCTCCAATGATACAATGTCTAGTATGGGGCAAGCTCGAGAGGTATTCATGATCACTACCGAACAAGTGGCTCAACTTATTCAAGAAGCCTTGGCCAAATAGAAAGAAGATTTTAAAATGGAAATGGAGATGGCCATGTAACGGGTCAAGGATTTACATGCCCAACAACTCCAAGAGTTATCAAACTAGCACGGTGAATCTACTCGTTGCTACACTACTAATCAGGTAGATAGTGTTCGCGGGGAAAACTATTTTCTTCATTGAAATAATTGTCATCTTGGATTACAAAGATCCGGTCTTTTATAGATCCGGTTACAACTAAATCAAAGAAAAAAAGTAAAAATTACAACTTTCCTCTTGTGAACAAATCGCGAGCTCCTGTTTTGCGGTCGCTCGCTTTGGTGGGTTCTTTGCCAACGCCGGGGTTAATCCGTGGACCACCGCGCGATCTAGATCCGGTCGGATCTACACGATTATACGGGTATTATTCCACGAAGGGAATAATAGCCGGGAGGGATTAGTCCACCAAGGGAATAATCGCTCGGATCTCGAGATCTAAGACCAAGCTTAGATCTGGAGTGTGATCTCGTGTAGATCTCAGATCTGTTCTTTCTTCCTCTCGAAATCCTGCCTTTTCTGACGTGGATGCTCGCCGAGGATCAGATCCGAATGTGCAAGTCTTCAGGTCTTCAAAGCTTCGAGTTCACTCTTCAATCCGGCAGAGTTTCGGCTCTTGAAAGTTCGGCCTCTAAAAATGAACACCCCCTCTCCTATTTATAGGCACCCAGATCTGTGCCTAGGCACAGATCTGGGCCGGCCACCTCAGGGTGGCTCGGCTCTGGGCCGAGCCACCTTGAGGTGGCTCGGCTTCGGCCGAGCCCCTCTAGGTGGTGGGTTTGGTTGTTTTCCGTTGTTTCCGGTTCTTTCTGTGTGATTTGGTTGATCTGATTTGTTGATCTGATTTGGCAGTAAGTCTGATTCCTGATTTGGCAGTAAATCCACTTCTGAGTTCGAGTCCGAAACTGATCTTGATTCGATCGTGATTCGTCTGAGTCTGTTCTCGGTTAGATGACTCGTTGATTCTTTGACACTTGGCTTGATTCCGAACGCGTATGGATGCATTCCGTCGCTTCCGTGCGATTCGTCGATCTCGTCGCCTCGTTGGTTCGTCGGTTTATGCCGAACTGTGCTAAGGGACCTATAAGCAATTTTATATGCCTACAGATACCCCCTCCAAAGTATTTCAGTCTCGTTCTTTTATAGAAGAGTCTGGAATACTTTGGATATGATCGTCCCCACCTTTAGTCGGTGTAACGGGACCTTTGGAATGATCTCCATTCTTGATTCCTTCAATCTTCCAGGTTATTCGGTGCTTTGTCGAATATCTGTAAGAGTTCCGGTGCTGCATTTATTGTCTGACCATTGTCGGAATTTTAAACTTGGAGTTGATTCCTGATCTTTTAGCTAAACATCGATTGTTGGCGTCGAGTCTTTATTTGCAACGCGTTGTCCGGCGTAGTGTTGTTGAGTTATCCTTAAGAATATTTATAAAAACATATTCTCCAGGAACTTCTCAAACCAAAAATAGGGAATAGTTTATACTCATATACCTTATTGGAGTATTAAGAAGCAGTTTATACTCGTATACTTTTCGGAGTATTGATTCTTTCATTGCAACGCATTGATAGGCGTTGACCTAGGGTTACACGTTGTCCGGCGTTAACCCTAGGGTTTCGAACGTCGTACGTTGAATTTTTGCTCGCAACGCGTTGACTGGCGTTGACCTAAGGTTACGCGTTGTCTGACGTTGACCCTGGGGTTTTGACCGTTGTACGTTGACTTTTTGATCGCAACGCGTTGACTGGCGTTGACCTAAGGTTACGCGTTGTCCGGCGTTGACCCTGGGGTTTTGACCGTCGTACGTTGACCTTTTGATCGCAACGCGTTGACTGGCGTTGACCTAAGGTTACGCGTTGTCCGGCGTTGACCCTGGGGTTTTGACCGTCGTACGTTGACCTTTTGATCGCAACGCGTTGACTGGCGTTGACCTAAGGTTACGCGTTGTCCGGCGTTGACCCTGGGGTTTTGACCGTCGTACGTTGACTTTTTGATCGCAACGCGTTGACTGGTGTTGACCTAGGGTTACGTGTAGGCCATTATGTCGCGAGTATCGAGAGGTCGTTTTCCTGCTGCATCGGTTGATGGCGCGCCTCCCTCATATGCTGGTGAGCAATTTTTTGACCTTTTTCGAAAATTTACAAATTAGTCCTCTTTTTTCTGGATATTTGCAAATTGGTCCATTTTACCCCCCGTTGTTCTCCTTGGTGAGGCAACCGGGAAAGGCCTTGGTTCTCCTTGGTGAGGATCGACGCTTTATGGAAATTTTGCAAATTAACCCTCTTCTTCTGAGAATTTGCAAATTAGTCCTTTTACCCCATTTTGCTCTCCTTGGTGAGGCGATCGGGAAAAGCCTTGATTCTCCTTGGTGAGGATCGACGCTTTAAAGATGGGTTTTGCTTGGTCAAAACCACATCTCATAATAAAGGGGGCGTTTTGACGCTGCATTGTGCTTTATAAGGCAGGGATATATTGTCGATATACCCTATCTTATAAATGCGCAATGTGGCCAAATCGTCTCGCCCTTTATAAGGCAATGACTCTATCTTACCAATTTGTAAGATGAATTCAATTTCCTTTTATATCTGAAATTAACAAACACTTAACTGCTTGTTTTCAGTGGAATATCCTTCCGGAGCTTTTTCATCGCATGCGGTGAATGGACGTCGTGATGAGTATTATTCCACATCTGATGACTTTTCGCCCATTCCGTTCACCTCCCAGTTTGCTCCGGGCACGTCGTTGGAAGTTGTCCAAGTGGTGAGGGAAGGTGGCCATCAAGCTCTTCGCCAGCTGATCACAGATGCGCCTCTCGTGCAGGATGCCAGTTCCGTTCAGTCTCTTAGGAAGACTGACTTCTTGTTTGGCGACTCTACCAGAGATCCCGAAGCAGCATTTATTGAAGCTGAGCAGTGGTTTTACCAGACTGGCAGTCGTTTTATGTATTTGCCGAAGATTCCTCGACACCGTTCTTTGACTGAGCTCAGGCGCCAGGCTGTGAAACGGGAGATGTCGTGGCGTTTGACAGAGGAGCATGAGAGCGTCCACTGCGGCTATATTACTCATCAGGCAGTTCCTGGTTCGAGCAGGGATCACATTGTTGGACTGCGTCCTGGAGTACTGGGGCTAGATACTCCGCCTCGTAACGAGTTCCTCGCCTCTGCTTCTACCTTGAGGAATCGCCTTGCTAACTTAGGACGGGAGATGCCCGCACCGCGCCACAGATTCTATGGTTGGGTCCATTCTTTGGACAGGTTTTGGTGGGCTCGTATGACGAAGTACGTCTTGAGCCGATGGAGCGAGGAGTTACATGCTTGCGGTCTTTATGCAGCCATTCGGGCCACCATGCATGGTTTGCCTACAAGCGCGAAGCATTTCTTTGCCCTATGCGAGCTTTATAATCCAGATTCCAACACTTTTCTGACCAGGCACGGAGAGTTGGGCTTGGCTCTTCATGAGATGCACAAGATTTCTGGCTTGCCCATGGGACGATGCTATACCAGGAGTACTTTCCCTCCAACCATGAGTTGAGTCAGCTGAAGGATCGCATGCCTGACCGCTACGAGACCTTATGGGACCTCACTTGTCATTATCACATTGCTTTGGCGCAGTCTAAGCCCCTAGCGAAGAGGACCAAAGCAAATGTGAGCCTGAAGCAGTTCGCATCATATTTGTTCAGGAATCTGGAGAGCCATTCTGGTGAAGTTATTTGTGAACTGGCACCGCTGACTTCTTCAGAGGTTAACGAGCTGCTGAAGAAGACTGACGCTCACTCCTATACCAATAGCAGTCCTGAGAGCGGCTTTCCTGCAGGGACCAAGTTCAGATCATTTTTATTCCATGCGACTATGCCGATTCGTCCGATGACCCTCCTTGCTGGTTATCTCGCCATCTGGTTGAAGAAATGTGTTGTTCCGTATCAGTCTGGTAATGCTCTGCCACTGGAAGTGCTCTATCCTGCCGTTCAGCTTGCCTACAAGAAGGAACTTTCGCTTCTTCCGGTGATGGTGGCTAACATTCATCGCGGGCTTCGACAGATTTCTGGTGCTTTTTCACGGAGAGATGATGATTCTGGTGCTTTTACACGGAGAGATGATGATAAACCGACTCAGATTCCTACCATTAAGGTGGAGCTTCCGTATATTTATTTGATGGCTTGGTTCGTCCTTCATCGTTCTGATGTGATGTCGGTACCGAATGCCATAGACCAGTCTGTTCCCTTTCTACAGCTGCTTGAGAAAGGCGAGTGGGAGGGCCGAGGATTCCCTGATATCAGGAGTCAGCTACAAGTCCACAAGTGCTGGGCATTCTCCACTTGCTTTCCACAGTTCCCCAGCCGGTACGGCGAGTGTTTGATTGATGAGGAGAAGCCGAGGGAGTATAGGACTTATTTGGATATGGGCTGCTTTAATTGGCTAGTGAACATTAGGCCGGGTTACCTGACTTTCCGGGTGGGGAATCAGTGTTTTATAGAGCCGTATCTACCTTGCCGATTCCCCCGCCAGTTCGGTTATGACCAGCTTTATGTTGGGAACCCGCGCCAGCAGCTTCGGGCTCATGGAGGTCTGGTGGACGGTCTTCGTGCATGGTTGTGGACCGTGACTGGTTGCACTGGTGCTAGGTTCAGTCTCCCGGGTACTGAGCGGCAGTTGAACCTCACTTTCTTGAGCTGCAAGTGGTTGCTAGCAGCTAATAAGACTGTCCCTGTGAAGCTTATCGAAGAGTTGGTGGCCGAAGAAGCCTCTCAGATTGATTCTCATGCGATCCGGGACGGTGCTCGATCACAGAGGGCTCAGGGCAAGACCCGCCGACTTGATGCAGAAGGTCACAGGGCCTTTAGTTCTGCTGGAGAGGCCTCAGGCGGAGACCCTGAAGACTACGAGGCAGATTTGGAGCAAGGTTAGTCACCTATCTTTCTTTTTCCCTGCATTTCCAAATTGCTATTTCTGACCACTATTCGATGTTTCAGGGACAGCGATCAACAGTGACGACGAATTCCGTCCTTTTACCCGGGCCAGACCTTCGATTGCTGTCCGTGCTGATAGGCGGAAAAGATTAGCCCACAAGCCGCCTGCAATTTCACGAGCATCAGAGATGGACTTGGCTGGTGAGGATCCTGTTAGTGACGGAGGTAACGTCTATTCTATAGATCATTTTCTTGATCGTTTAGAACTTCTGGCTCATGCTTTCCCATCCTATGCAGGATATCGTGAGGAAGGCGAGATGAGTCCTGATGATTGTGCATCTCCTGGTGAGCCTGACTCACCGCCCCAGGTAGAAAAGCCTGCAGAGACCGCCCATGTTGGGGAGTCTGTCAATGAAGGACCCAGTTCGGTGATTCCAGGTACATCTTCAAGAGGTAACTTGTCTCTATTGGCCATAGTTTCCTTCCTCCTCCTTCATACTTATATCTTTTTATGTCAGATTTTTCGATTGATGACTTCGATGGGGAGGGCCTGCCTATGGACACTTCTATGTTCAGCTTCATGTATGACTCTCCTCAGATCGATGGCCAGCCGCCTCAGGATATGTTTCCTGAGTCTGTACTCCCTCAGACTCCCGGGAACGGTTATTTTGAAGGTGCGTGCCTCTTCTCAAGCTAACTATAGGACTAGCCAATTCCTTGACTAATGCAACTATAAAATGATGTTTCTGTTTTGTGTCTAACAGGAGCTTTCGCTGAGGCTGACCCTGTTGAGCCGGCTGTGCGACCAACTCCACCAGTCGATGCTGCTACAGTCGTTACATCTCCATCACCCCCAGTGACTCGAGGGGAAGGAGGTATAATTTAATTAACTGAGCAATGCCATTCCTTTCCTCGTTGAAGCTTTTGACGAATTCCTCTTCTTTGTGTAGGGCTTCCTTCTCAGCTTCATGTCCTCGTTAAAGAGCTGTTATCGGGCAATGACCCTGAGAAGATCTTCATCAGCGTAGAAGTCCGCTCTTATTTCTCCTCCCTGAATGCTATAATTGGCAAGCTCCTCCACGACGGACTTTCTCTTCGCCAGTTTAAACCCTACCTTGATTCCAAGGTAAATTTAATAAGGGACATGGGATACCCGGACCTAGCGACGGCTATGGTTGATGACCTTGATCGCTTAGAGCATGAGTTTCAGATGCTTCATGAGCTCCGGGATGCCGGTGCCTCTTCATTTATTGCTGCCGAGTTGGACGCTCGTTTACAGACATGGCGTAGTACTCGGATGGTTGCTGAGCTCGAGGTCCAGGTGCAGCGGGGCCGAATAGATCGAGTTGAGGCTGACCTTGCCACTAGATCATCTTCACTTGATGAGCTTGATTCTCAGATAGATCAGCTCCGGCGAGAACTCCGTGAGAAGGAGGACGCGAAGATGCACGTTCAGCAAGCACATGCTGCTTTATCTGATGAGCTGAAGTCCTTGAAGCAGACACTGGCTGAGACAGAGGAGGATGCTGTGAGGACTTTAGCCGCGAACGAAGAGTCTGTCAGAGCTGAGTTACAGGAGGAGCTTAGGCGAGCTTATGATGAGAAGCTGTCTGAGTTTAGTCAGCAGGTTTTTAGCCATGGGCTTGATGTATGATCTTATTTGCTGTAAACCTTGACATTTGATCCTTTTAGTGGAACTGGTTTTTATCTTTGTCTTTATTATGATTCCTCATTCCGCTTGAAATGATTGACCATAATACTCATAGGATTTTTGGCAAACCCCCAGCCTTCAACGGGTTTGATTAGCCTTTACCGACTACCGTTTGAGTCGGGCTAGCATGCGGATTGTCTAACTCCGTTCGCATGTAACGTTGTGCTAAGAGAATGAATTCTCTTAGACTTCGTGCTATGATGTCGAATACATAGACTTCGCCATTGTTACGGGAATAGGCTACCCGGCAACACGTGTTAGGTGTTGACTTTATCCCTACTTAGGTTTCGGGATAAAATACCCCAGACTGGTATTCTGGTGTCTTTTTCTACGGCGAAAGACTAAACCGGCGACGCGTGTTAGGCGTCGGCATATCCTTTCTTAGGATTCAGGATGAAATTCCCCATGCGTGTAAGGCATGGATTTTGGTGTTATTAATAACAACCTGCCGCAATGTTGAATGTGCAGACGATTGTTCTTTTTAACGGTTAAGAACTAACCGGCAGCGCGGGTTAAGCGCAGACTTATCCTTGCTTAGGTTTCAGGATAAAATACCCCAGAATCAGACTCTGGTGTCTTTTTGTACGGAAAAAGACTAAACCGGCAGCGCGTGTTAGGCGCAGACTTATCCCTGCTTAGGATTCGGGATAAACTTCCTAGGATGAATCCTAAATTGACAAATTTCGGAAAAGATCGATGCGGGAAAGGAAGAATTTTATATTCTATTTCCCGGTCTTCTTTTAGGGTGAAGGCGAACCCGAAAACAAGGAAGGAAGAATTTTATATTTTGTTCCTTGATTCTGGAAAGGAAGAATTTTATATTCTATTTCCAGGGAAAAAGAAACTAGAAGTGGGATCTCCACTCCGAGAATCTGGAAAATCTAGATAAACTTGCCTTTTATAGGATTGGTTATCTAAACTGAAAAAAGAGTTCTTAAGGTTTAACCAAAGAGAAAAAGGGAAGGAGTTCTTTCGTTTATCGAAAAGGGACTCCGAACTGAAAGTGGACCTCTTGTTCATGGAGAGAATCAAGAGGGCCAGAAAAACATTTTTGGTGGACTCACTGTCAATTGAAATTGATCAGTGAGGGATTTTGGTGGAGACAATGATTTTGGGTTATCCTCTAGAATATTAAGTGTAATATTCTTCAAGGAACTTCCCGGTAAACGAGTTTCCTGAACATACTAGGGATAGTACTTTTTCAGGAACTTCCCATTTATTGGCATTAATTGCCTGGTGCCCTCTTGAGTAATCAGGCGATATGCGCCGTTCGAATAGACTGTGTCTATTACAAATGGTCCTTCCCACTTGGGTTCGAATTTACCTTTCTTCTTGGAGGTGAGGATTATCGGTCGGCGAGCAGCGAGGACCAGATCTCCTTCCTTGAAGCTTCTCTGTCGGACTCTTTTGTTAAAAGCCCTTGACATCCTGGCTTGGTAAAACTCGATGTGTTGTTGAGCCTCCAAACGCTTTTCATCCAGCCTCTCGAGCTCTTCGAGACGCTTCTGATGTTGTTCCTCCGTTGTCATCTCCGTTGCGAGGGCAATCCGAAGGGATGGAATCTGAATTTCCAGCGGTAGCACGGCTTCACATCCGTATACCAACGAATACGGGGTGGCACCTGTGGGTGTGCGTATAGTGGTGCGATAAGCCCAGAGTGCTTCACCAAGTTTGTCATCCCAGTCTCGTTTATTGGTCTTCACGAGCTTGGACAGGATCTTAATGATCGTCTTGTTAAACGCCTCCGCTAATCCATTCGCGGCGGGATAATAAGGTGTTGATGAAACATCTTCAATTTTGAACTTGTTACAAAATCTGATGAAGGCGTTGCTTATAAATTGCGGACCGTTGTCATGAATGATCCTTCTTGGCACGCCGTGTCGGTAAATGACATGATGCTTGATGAAATTGATGACGTTGTTCGTCTTTACTTCTTTAAGCGGAATTGCTTCAGCCCACTTTGAGAAGTAATCCGTGATCGCCAGAATGAATCGATCGCCTTTGACTGAGGGGGGAAAAATAGGACCAACAATGTCCATGCCCCATACTTCGAACGGCCATGATGTGGTCGATGTGTGCAACTGCTCTGGCGGTTGATGCATATAATTTGCATGTATCTGGCAAGCGTGGCATTCTCGTGCGTATTCGATTGCGTCACGAACCATCGTTGGCCAGAAATATCCCATCCTCCTGATACGATCATACAGTTTAGGACCGGGCTGATGCGCACCACATTCTCCTTCGTGCGCTTCCTTAAGAACTTCTTCTGCTTCTTTGTTCGAAAGGCATCGGAGTAATAAACCATCGTATCCCCTACGGTATAACGTATGGGTCTCGGCATTATAAAAGAATCTTGGCGCTCTTCGGCGAATTGATTCCCTTTCTTTTACGTCTTCTGGCAGAATACCATACTGGACGTAGTCAATGATGGGAAAACGCCAATCTCGGGACTCAGACCCAATTTGAGTTGAATTCACCTCTTTGGCGTTCACGTTTCTATCCTCTTCTTCTTCAATCTCCGTACTGTATATGGGTACGCAGAGTTGATGCGTCCGTACTGTGACTAACAGCTCAGCTTCGGGAGGCTGTGCCAGTGATACTGCTAGTGCCGCCAGTGCGTCTGCATAAGCGTTCTGGAGACGAGGGATGTATTCAATAAAGAATTCTTCGAAAGATTCTGCCATTTTAATGGCTTCCTGGTGGTACGGGATCAAGTCTTGATTCCTGACTTCATACTCACCGCGAACTTGGTTGACTATCAATTGCGAATCCCCAAAAGCTTCGAGATATTCGACCCCCAGCTCTTTGGCGAAACTGAGTCCAATGAGAAGCGCGTTGTATTCGGCAACATTATTGGAGCACGGACTAGTCAACGAATAAGCCCGAGGCATCACGTGCTTTCCAGGGGAGATTAAGACGACTCCAACTCCAGAGGAAACTGTAGGACATCCCGGGGTTATTACTCTATTAACTGCCCTTGAGGCACCATCGAAGTATAATTGCCATACTTGTTGGTGTGATGTGGTGTTAACCTCGTGGGTTTCATCCGGCAAGTCATCATATACTTCTGCCGTATCTGTGGTCGGGTTTGCCGCCAAAAGGTCACAAATCGCCTGTCCTTTTATCGACTTCTGCTGCTTGAAGTGCAAATCGTATTGGGACAAGAGAAGGGCCCACTTCGCTAGTCGCCAATTCATAGAGGCCGGTTGCGTCATAAACACCCGTACTGGATTAACGTTGGAGATAACGTAGATCGTCTGTCCCACTAGGTAATGCCGCATCTTTTGCATCGCAAATACCAATGCAAGGCATTCTTTCTCAATCATCGGATATCGAGACTCAGCGCCTACCAAGGTCCGACTGAGGTAATAAACTGCCTGTTCGTGACCGTTATCATCGTCTTGCGCTAGTAAGGCACTTATCGAGTGGTTCATCGCCTTGAGATAAATCAAGAACGGTTTACCAGATTTCGGTGCAACGAGAACAGGAGGGTTCGCCAGATATGTTTTGATATCTTCGAACGCTTTTTGGCAGGCATCATCCCAGATGAATGATACTCCTTTCTTGTTCAGCTTAGAGAACGGTTGGCACTTCCCAGAAAGATTTGAGATGAAACGCCGGATATAAGCTAAACGCCCTTGCAATCCTCTGAGTTCTCTCAGATTCCTCGGGGGCTGCAATTCATGTATCGCCTTCACCTTATCAGGATCGATATGTATACCCTTAGTGGTGACGACGAACCCAAGAAATTTTCCGCTGGACATTCCAAGAAATGATTTAGTGGGGTTCATCTTCAACTGATGACTCCTCATGAGATCGAACATTGTCTTCAAATCCTTGATGTGATCTTCCTTGTTGCGGCTTTTCACAACCAAATCATCAACGTAACATTCGACTGTTTTCCTGAGATGTTCTTGGAAAATCTTAGTCATCGCTCGCTGGTATGTGGCACCGGCATTCTTCAGGCCGAAAGGCATCACCGTATAGCAGAAAACGCCGAGGGGTGTTCTAAACGCCGTATGCTTCTCATCCTCTGGATGCATCTTGATCTGGTTATATCCCGAAAATCCATCCATGAAGGACATCCTCTCAAATCCACATGTATTGTCGATAATGACATCCGTGATCGGGAGAGGGAAATCGTCTTTCGGACATGCTTCATTCAGGTTCCTGAAGTCGATGCAAATCCTGATTTTGCCATTCTTCTTCATGACGGGAACGATGTTGGCTAACCAGTCTGGATGTTGTTCCTCTCGGATAAATCCTGATTCGATCAACTTCTTAACCTCTGCCTCAATGGCTTCCATAATCTGCGGACGAAACCGTCTTTGCTGTTGCTTGACAGGTTTGGCATCCGGCTTGATATCGAGGCGGTGCATTGCGACATTGGGGTCGAGCCCTGGCATGTCTTCATAATTCCATGCGAAGACGTCGATATATTCCCTGATGAGAGCAATCAATTCCTCCTTCTCATCTGGGGGAAGACTGTCGCTGATGAATATAGGCTTTGGGTTAGCTTCATCACCCATGTTAATCTGGACTATTTTATCTTCAGTGGGTGGTTCTCTTTGCTCGAACCTATCGCCATACTGCATATTCAGATGGTGAACCCACGGGTCTTCCCATGTTGGCATTTGATCGTCGTCTTCCATGGTGGATGGATCAGCTGTAGTCATGTTCGCCATTAGGGTTTTGAAAACTTCTCCCAGACTTGTATCGGAGTCCCACTCTGAAGCATCGGGAGAGTATCCCTTCTTGGCTTTGTTAGCAATTTGATCGATAATTTGCCAACCACATTCGTCATCTGATGAAACATAACCTAAGCCTCGCCCATATTTATAATAATCCTCAGGTTTACCTTTTGGTACATATACTGCTTTGGCTGGATTACGAGGACCTCGATCGAAGTATAAACCTTCTCCGAGTGTGAAATCGTAGCCCTGCTTTTCCATGAGCTTGCGCGCTTCTGGACTATACTTGGATAGATGTCGACCAGGTTTGTCATCATCTTCGTCTTCACTTAGGAAATGATCTGGTAACGGAGAGCTTTTTCCTTTACCGTAAATCACTTCTTTAGCACCTCTTACTTTGTTCGGGATGACCATGGTTGTTCCGAAAGAATGCTGGAGGTGTTCCTTCGTTACATAGGATGATCGGATCGGCATATACAACTCAGGATTGTCGTACAGCTCTTTTATCACATCATCAAGAGACAAGGAGTACTCTAAATCATCTTTTATTGCAATATCGGCAAGTTGCCAGTTACAACCTCCATCTGACGATTGTTCATCGTCAAGATTGATTACAAAGGGTACAATGTCATTTAAAACAAAACCGCCATTGTAATCGAATCCGGCTTCAGAATCAGCTTCTTCTCCGCTGTCTGTGCCCTGGGCCGATGGTTCAGTATCGGATTCGTTACCATAAAGGAGAGAATCGGTGAAATAATTCTCATACCCCTTGAATGGTTGCTTATCCGCGACCACCGTCCTAACCTCATTGTCAGTGTCGACATACTTCAAACACTGATGGAGAGTAGAGGGAATTATCACGTTACTATGGATCCAAGGCCGACCCAATAGTAAGTTGTACGAAGTCTCCGCATCGATCACATAACACGTGACTTCTGTCTTCAGATCTCCCATCTGGCACTTCACCCGGATCTTACCCAAGGGTCTTGACCCACTAGTGTTGAATCCATAAATAACAGTGCCTGTGGACGCCAACTTGCTTACTGGGATGCCGAGGAAATGCATCAATCGAAGCGGCATAATACTCACAGCAGAACCCGGATCCACTTGGATTCGGTTGACTTGGCTGGAGCCAATGTATCCGACGAAATATAACGGCCGATCGTGGTTCGAATTCTTCGTCTGCATATCTTCTTTGGTGAAAGTAATGCAGGGAAGGTTCTTAGTCGCTATGTTGCACTGTTGACTCAGCGGTTCTGGCTGTTCAGGTATCGGCTTGACTTGAGTCAGAAATACCTCTGCATTGGCCAAAGCTTCTTGTAGGGCCTCCCTGGTTTCTTTGGATAATCGCAGCAACTCATACAGCGTTATCCGTGCAGGAATGTTGGCTAATTGCGCCATAATGTCGAAGCTATGCGGAGTCTTCGAGCTTTCCGGTTTGTCTCTTCCAATTGGACGACTGAAACGAGACTGCTTCGGATTCTGTACCTCTTGGGGATTCTTCTCTTTTGGTTTATTCACCGGTTGTCGTAGAGCTTCTTTACCCGGTGTGGGACTTGCAATCACTCCCATCTCCGTGAGAGTTTTGGCTGGTCCCCGCTTGTTCACCCCCTGCTCACTAGGTGGCGGATAATTGTAGTGGTATTCATTTCCGCTCCGTGTCGCAAAAGCTTCTTGTTCTTCTTCAGAGAGCAGGAAAGTGGAGATTCTTTCGTCATCTTCCCCTGGGATAGCAGAGACTCCATAACAAGACTTCCCTTTTCCTTTAGACTTCCTCCCGGATGACGAACCGGCCCATTGTTCATCTCCAATCAGATCTGGATGAACCCAAAGGATTTCGCCATTTGGGGTTGTGTGCGGCACAAGTCCCTTTTGGCGCTGTCCGTGCGGATCGTCATTCACCGTCTTCATCCCGACTTTGGTGACGCGTTTTGGCTCGAACCAAGTTGTAGGCACCGACCCAAAACTGATTGACACTGCGTTGGCCCCCACATTCTTGGCTGGTTTCGGGGTTATGACTCCTACGTCGATTAACGCCTGGATCTTGTCCTTGAGGTGGTAGCATGATCTCGTAGGGTGGTGGACCGCTCTGTGGTACGCGCAGTACTTTGGATCCGTCACTTTGCTGGCCCCTTCTTGATCCACGATCGCCGGCAACTGGATCTTGTTGTTCTCCAACAGGTATTTGAAGATGCCGGGAACTTCATCATCCTTGAAGGAGTACACTTTAGGAAACCTCGGCTCCGCAGATTTCTGCTTCTGAGGCCGTTGTTGCCATTGTCCTCGAGATTGTTGGGGTGCTTGTTGCTGTGGCTGCTGTTGCTGTGGTTGCAATTGAAAGGTTTGATTAGCATCAACTGCATTAGCTTGTGCCTTACCTTTCCCCCGTGGGACGAAGTTTTGCTTTGGAACACTCGTCGCCGGTTGGCCTCTTTCCGCCTTCTTCCTCTTGAGGAATCGCTCAGCTTGCTCTCCCCGGACTTTCAAGTCCTTCCATGTATTGGATGGTGCTGTCCCCATTGCTTCTAGCACGTCCAACGCGAGGTTGTTGTGGCAGGTCTGGAGGATGAATTCCTCGGTGATCGGGTCCCGGCAATTCATCGCCTTGTTCCGGAATCTTTTGACGAAGGTATCGACTAACTCTCCGTCCTTCTGCTTCTCATCGAGCAACGATCCGATAGATATCTCGGTGTCGTCGTCGAAGAAGTTGGCCAGGAACTTGGTCTCCATGTCATCCCAGCTGTTTACGCTGCCTGGCTTGAGGCGGCGATACCAATCGAAGGCGGCTCCGCGAAGAGTGCCGACGAATGACCGCACCATCAGAGGCTCATTACCAGAGATCACCCCCAAATGCGATTTGAAGTAAATCAAATGCTGGGTAGGTGAACCCATCCCATTAAACGGCGTGAAGTTAATTAGATTAAACTTCGCCGGATATGGGATCGATTCCCATTCTCTTGGGTATGGGCAAGGAATGCCTGTTTTCTTCGTCTCTTGAGCGGAAATTAGTGTGTTGATTTTGCTCTCGAGGTTCTTGATCTTCAGGTTTTCGCCGGTTTCTTCGCCAGCATTCTCATTACCACCCCCTGCGTTGACGGGAGGATCATTGGTGTTACGAGCATTTGTATCCTCATCTTCCACATTAATCGGGTTACGATGATTCTGCTCGCCTTGTTGGTTCGCCAATGCTTGGATCTGTTGGTCATGCATTTCTCTCATCTGCTGCATGGCCATCTCCATCTCAAATTTGAAACTTTCTTTCTGCTTAGCCAAAGCGTCTTCAAGCATCTTGGCCATCTGCTCCGCACTTATCATCAGGGCCTCGCGGGGTTGTCCCTCGCTGGATACTGTATTATCTGATGCCACCGCGGAGCCGGCATCAGATTCTTCATCTTCTGAAGGGCGTCTTGTCCGAATCCTACCATAAGTTGCTCGCTCTATGGTTCCGGACTGCAGACGGGTTCTAGGTCGGGAAGCTTTCAGAATCGACTCGAAATCTTCTCGTGCCGATGTCCCTTTGCTCGTCATGTTGGTGGTGACCCTCGGAAATTCTCCGTCTTCAATCACCCTTCTTCTTCGTTGGAAGCGCCTAGGCCTTGGTTTTGGCGTTTCCGCATTAAGTCTTTCAAAAACTGAAACTCTTTCGGGGACCGCCTTAATGCAATTGCATTCCGACAATACCGCCCGAATGAGTTTGGAACAGGGACATTGAATTTCCCGTTCTCGGGGACTCCTCTTCCTGGTTCTATTCGTACCCCCAGCACGATAGTACAACTCGTCATTTTGACAGTCAGAGTAACCTATCGTGTGCGGGCACGCCTTCTCAGGTACAACACAATCATTATCAGATGATAATGTTTCCATCTGAGGTTGACTTGCCTTCTTTGGGCTTTCAAAGGTTACCCGCCTCAAAACATGCCTTTTTGGGCGTGAATTTTCGGCGTGATCTTGGACTTCAATGCGCAAATTGGTGCGCGCAGCTGCCTTGAGGTCTTTGTCATGCTGGAGGTGATGGCGACCCCCAGTATGTTGAGTCGTTCTGGGCTTCTTCATCGGGCCCAAACGCTCGTGAATTGGAGCTTTGCCTCTCACGTCAGGAATTGGACCGAGGCGCTCCAAAATTGGTTTCTTCTTGCGGGATGACTCTGCATGATCTCCCGGAGAAGTTATTGGGATTGACGGCGACTTTGGTTGACTCGCCGGAGTTTGACCTTCCTTAGAAGGCTGCACTGGTTGCTTTTTGGCCTGAGTCGCCACTTCAGACTTAGGCTTCCAGACTTGTCGTGTTGGTGGTGGCTTCTTCTCCACCTCCTTTTGCAGCTTTCTACGGGCTTCCTGAGCTTGAGCCCGTGCCTGCGCTGACATCGCGCGGCGCTTGCGAATGCGCTCCTCGAGTGTCGAACGGTTCCGTTTGACGCGGACCCATTCTTTCTTTGGCGGCTTGGAAGAGTCGCCATTCATTGGTGGTTGAGGCTGTTTGCCTCTTCTGTTCTTCAACTCCGCGTGGTAGCGGAATCCGTCCGTAGACTCCATCGCCTTAGCGAATTGCCGCGCAAGGCGTTGACGACGCCTCTGGCGGGCTCTCTTTGAGAGAGTCACAACGCCCTGAACAGTAGAGGCGTTGGCGGGAGTTGGGTTGACCTGATTGGAGGTCGGTGGAACTTCATTTGACGCAACTTCGGCGTCAGTTGGGTTGAGAGCTTCGTGGGCTTCCCGAGCAGCTTCAAACCAACGAGCTTTTCTCCCGGAGGAGAACTTCTTGGACTTGCGGGGGGAGATAGAGCCGGACGAGGACACGTACTCCTCGAACTTGGCTTGGTCGAACTCGTACTCGACCTCCTCCACGACCGGGATTGCAATCCGCGGCTGCGACGCATCGATCTCGTTGGCGAGATCGTCGGCTCCCACTGTGGTCGCCAGATTGTTCGCGTGGAAAACTGTTTTCTTTTTCATTGATATGATTGTCATCTTGGGTTACAAAGATCCGGTCTTTTATAGATCCGGTTACAACTAAATCAAAGAAAATAAAGAAAAATTACAACTCTCCTCTGTGAACAAATCACGAGCTCCTGTTTTGCGGTCGCTCGCTTTGGTGGGTTCTTTGCCTGCGCCGGGGTTAATCCGTGGACCACCGCGCGATCTAGATCCGGTCGGATCTACACGAGTATGCGGGTATTATTCCACGAAGGGAATAATAGCCGGGAGGGATTAATCCACCAAGGGAATAATCGCTCAGATCTCGAGATCTAAGACCAAGCTTAGATCTGGAGTGTAGTCTCGTGTAGATCTCAGATCTGTTCTTTCTTCCTCTCGAGATCCTGCCTTTTCTGACGTGGATGGTCGCCGAGGATCAGATCTGAATGGTGCAAGTCTTCTGGTCTTCAAGCTCCGAGTTCACTCTTCAATCCGGCAGAGTTTCGGCTCTTGAAAGTTCGACCCCTGAAAATGAACATCTCTAGGCCTATTTATAGGCTCTCAGGACAGTGGCTGCAAAAAGGGAATTGTCGGCCACCTCTGGCCACTGTCGGCCACCTCGGGCCACTGTCGGCCACCTCGGGGTGGCCGACACTGTGCCTAGCCACCTTGGGGTGGCTCGGCTCATGGCCGAGCCACCCCAAGGTGGCTCGGCCACCGAGCCACCCCGAGGTGGCTCGGC
>NC_033798.1:22062616-22090095 GCF_001876935.1 Asparagus officinalis | reverse complement strand
GCTTGCTTTACTTTAAAGAATAGCATCCAAACCTTGGTTGAAGCCGGCGTCATAACGCTAGGATAAGCCAAATAAGAACGGCAACACTCCGAAGAGTATACGAGTATAAACTGCTTCTCAATCCTCCAATAGGTGCATGAGGTTAAACTGCTCTCTACATACTCCAACAGGTATATGAGTCTAAACTGTTTCCCACTTTTGACGGGAAGTTCCTGGAGAATATTACGCTAATATTCTTAAGGATAACCCGGTCAGGTAACTGAGAATATTACGCTAATATTCTTCAGATCCGCGTTGTAGCGGAATCCGTCCGTAGACTCCATCGCCTTAGCGAGTTGCCGCGCAAGGCGTTGACGACGCCTCTGGCGGGCTCTCTTTGAGAGAGTCACAACGCCCTGAATAGTGGAGGCGTTGGCGGGAGTAGAGTTGACCTGGTTGGGGGTCGGTGGAACTTCATCTGACGCGACTTTGGCGTCAGCTGGGTTGAGAGCTTCGTTGGTTTTCCGAGCAGCTTCAAACCAACGAACTTTTCTCCCGGAGGAGAACTTCTTGGACTTGCGGGGGGAGGTAGATCCGGACGAGGACACGTACTCCTCGAACTTGGCTTGGTCGAACTCGTACTCGACCTCCTCCACGACCGGGATTGCAATCCGCGGCTGCGACGCATCGATCTCGTTGGCGAGATCGTCGGCTCCCACTGTGGTCGCCAGATTGTTCGCGGGGAAAACTGTTTTCTTCATTGAAATAATTGTCATCTTGGATTACAAAGATCCGGTCTTTTATAGATCCGGTTACAACTAAATCAAAGAAAAAAAGTAAAAATTACAACTTTCCTCTTGTGAACAAATCGCGAGCTCCTATTTTGCGGTCGCTTGCTTTGGTGGGTTCTTTGCTAACGCCGGGGTTAATCCGTGGACCACCGCGCGATCTAGATCCGGTCGGATCTACACGATTATACGGGTATTATTCCACGAAGGGAATAATAGCCGGGAGGGATTAGTCCACCAAGGGAATAATCGCTCGGATCTCGAGATCTAAGACCAAGCTTAGATCTGGAGTGTAGTCTCGTGTAGATCTCAGATCTGTTCTTTCTTCCTCTCGAGATCCTGCCTTTTCTGACGTGGATGGTCGCCGAGGATCAGATCTGAATGGTGCAAGTCTTCTGGTCTTCAAGCTCCGAGTTCACTCTTCAATCCGGCAGAGTTTCGGCTCTTGAAAGTTCGACCGGCTTCGGCCGAGCCCCTCTAGGTGGTGGGTTTTCCAAGTTTTTTGTGTTCGTTTTCCGGTTCTGTCCGTGATTTGGTTGATCTGATTTGGCAGTAAGTCTGATTCCTGATTTGGCAGTAAATCCACTTCTGAGTTCGAGTCCGAAACTGATCTTGATTCGATCGTGATTCGTCTGAGTCTGTTCTCGGTTAGATGACTCGTTGATTCTTTGACACTTGGCTTGATTCCGAACGCGTATGGATGCATTCCGTCGCTTGCGTGCGATTCGTCGATCTCGTCGCCTCGTTGGTTCGTCGGTTTATGCCGAACTATGCTAAGGGACCTATAAGCAATTTTATATGCCTACAGATAGCGATTCGTAAGTGGAAGAGAATATTAATATGGATACCCCTCTCGACAACAAAGATGCTGGGATGGTCCCATCGATAATGACAACGCTAGGGGTGGTCCAACTCATTCTCCTTAATGTCCTTCAAAGGAAGATGTATACGATGATGAGATGATAAAAGAGCTGGAGAATAAGGTCAATGCCTTAATGTCCGCTCAAGAAGTAAGGAGAACGGGTATTCCGTGCCCATATCCAAGAGAGTGGTATTCAATACCATACCCGGTGAAGTACAATCTAATTAACTTCATGCCATTTGACGGGAAAGGTTCACCCACTCAGCACCTAATTTATTTCAGGTTGTATTTAGGAATGATCTTTGGAAATGAACCTCTAATGATTCGGTTATTCGTGGGCACCCTTCGTGGGGCGGCCTTGGATTGGTATCGATGTCTCAAACTGGGGAGCATCAATTGCTAGGACGACATGAAAAGCTCATTACTCAACAACTTCTTCAACGATGACACCGAAGTGTCGATCGGAGCTCTTTTAGATGAAAAGCAAAAGGACAGAGAGTCAGTTGACACCTTCGTTAAATGCTTCCAAAATAAGATGATGAATTACTGAGATCCAGTCATAGAAGAGTTCATTCTACAAACCTGCCATCACAATCTCTCCCTCGATGTCCTCGATGTCATGGGGGTTATCTCATCAACCACCAGGTATGAATTAAAACTGTGTGGAGAATAGGTCGAGCGCTTCCTTAGAAGGAAAAAGGCTGAGAGAAGCTAGCCGACAACGCATGTGGTTGTTGTTGATGTTAATCAGACATCCTAACCATAACCTTAGAAATAGCGAAGGACTCCGGATCTGATACTCCAAAAAGAATACTCCTTCCAGGATGAGGAAGTTTCAGCTATCTTGAAATACCTCTTCGCCAATAACAATATCGAACTACCGCCTATTAAAGATCAGGAAGGAGCTAAGAGGATTACGGATCCAAACTACTGTGCATACCACAAGAAGGTTCTTCATCCCACCAAGGTTTGCTTTGGTCTCAAAAACAAAATCCAAGCCTTAATTAACTCTGGCGTCATAATGGTAAAACAAGCCAAATGAGAGCGGTGTAGACTCTAAAAAGTACGAGTATAAACTGCTTCTCCATCTACTCCAACAAGGTATACGAGTATAAACTACTTCTTCTTTATACTCCAACAAGGTATACGAGTATAAACTGTTTCCCAAACCTCCAACTAGTACATGAGACTAAACTGTTCCCTACCTTTGATGAGAAGTTCCTGGAGAATACTACACATGATATTCTTAAGGATAACCCAAAACCAATAAATTCTTAATCATGATAAAGAATGATTAAGAACCTCCCACACTGGCTATTTAATCATTTTTAAGATGATTAAAATCCTCCCTTAGTGACTTCTCAAGCACTCTTTCGTCGAGATAAGATTTAATGACTTCATCCGATCAATCTTCCCTCACGAAACCCCCACAGTCTAATTGTGGAGTGCTTAATCCCACACTGATCAAATCAATTGATGGTGGGTCCACTAAAAATTATTTCTGGTTTGATCCACTTAAACTCACGTTGTCTGTACACTCAACACTTCCATTGTTAGAGTCCGGACACAGTATTGAAAGTTTCAAACCCCCTTGTGTTAAAATCCTTGCAACTTGACAACAGAAACTCTCACTATATTGACACAGTGATTTGTACAAATTGACACTCCCACTATTATTTATACTACCTCACCCCTATTTGGTCAAACCTTTAAACAGTTAGGGCCAAAGACAAAATTCCCTCCCGATTCCTTCCATGAACGAAAGGTCCATAAATTAAACGATCAAACATTTAAACAGTTAGGACCATCACAAACTCCATTCGGTCAAACCTTTAAACAGTTAGGGCCGAAGCTAAAATCCTCTCTCAATTCCTTCCATGAACGAGAGGTCCATAAATTAAATGATCAAATATTTAAACAGTTAGGATCATCTCAAACTCCCTTCGGTCAAACCTTTAAACAGTTAGGGCCAAAGTCAAAATCCTATCTTGATTCCTTCCATGAATGAGAGGTTCACGAATTAAACGATCAAACATTTAACAGTTAGGCATCTCAAAATCCATCTTGGTCAATCCTTTAAATAGTTAGGACCAAAATCGGAATCCTATTTCGATAAACAAGAGGCTTCCACCCACATCGAGTGATCAAACCTTTAAACAATTAGGATCATCTCAATCTCCCCTTTGGGCAAACCTTTAAACAGTTAGGGCTAAAGTTGGAAGGCTAAAGTTGGAATTTCATCTCAATGAATGAGAAATTTATTGTCAGATTGGATAACTAAACCTTTAAACAGATAGGGTTATCTAAATCTTTTCGATTCTCAGAGTGAAGATCCCACTCTTAGTTTCGTCCTTAAAATTCTCGAAGTGGAGATCCTACTTGGGTTTCTTTTGCACCCGGAGATAGAATATAAAATTATTCCTCTCCAGTACAGAGTTCATCTTTGCCCTAAGAGAAGACACAACACAGCTCTTCAGCACCAAAATCCTTGCATTTCATACATGGGGAACTTTATCTCGACTCCTGAATAGAGATAAGTCTATGCCTAACATGCATTGTCGGTTAGTCTTTTACCGTGAAAAGGATAACAGCCCACATATTCGACATCATGGCAGGTTGTTATTAATAATGCTAGAATCCATACTTTACACGTATGGGGGATTTTATCTTGATCTCTAATTAGAGATAAGCCTACGCCTAACACGGATTGTCGGTTAGTCTTTTACCACGAAAAGGACAACATCCTCGTATACGACATCATGGTATGTTGTTATTAATAATGCCAGAATCCATGCTTCACACACATAGGGAACTTTATCTCGACCCCTAATCAGAGATAAGCCTACGTCTAACACGCGTTGTCGGGTGGTCTGTTCCCGCGAAAACGACCAAGTCTATGTATTCAATATTATAGCACTAAGTTTAGGAGAGTTCATTCTCTTAGCACAACATTACATGTGAGACGAGTTTAAATAATTCACATGCTAGCCCAATTCAAACGGTAATTAGTAAAGGCAAATCAAATATGTTGATGGTTGAGGGTTTGCTAAAAATCCTATGAGCATCCCGTGAGGGATGATTAAGCCTATGTATCTAATATCATAGCATCAAGTCTAAGAGAGTTTATTCTCTTAGCACAACAGTACATGCGGAACGGACTTAAACAATCTGCATAGTAGCCCGATTCAAACGGTAGTCCGTAAAGACACTTCAAACCTGTTGCTGGCAGAGGGTTTGCTAATAATCC
Organism: Asparagus officinalis; assembly: GCF_001876935.1. NCBI lineage: Eukaryota > Viridiplantae > Streptophyta > Magnoliopsida > Asparagales > Asparagaceae > Asparagus > Asparagus officinalis. The sequence goes on along the minus strand of NC_033798.1, from coordinate 22,085,219 downwards.
TATGAGTATTATTCTTATCTATTCAAAATGGAATGGGTAATCATAATAAGGGATAAAAGTCACTAACGCATCAGCTTCACCATTTGGTCTCGTGACTTGAACAACCGAGCTAACCTCAACTCTAGCTGAAGCTTTAAGGATAATAACTTCAAATGTTAAACAACTTTAAAGATAGTAGTTGTATTAGCACGAATGGTTGGTCCTACGATCAAATCTCGCATAAAGAGCTCAACCTGGCGAGCATCCGAAGCATTCACTCCAATGAGTATATGAGTATAAACTACATCTCCTTGAACCTCCAACGAGTACACGAGGTTAAACTAATTCACTAAACTCCCAAGAGTATATGATTATAAACTGTTCCTCCCTGCTCTAACGCCTTAAGAGCCTAAACTTTGCAAAGTCCAATTAACATATGAGTATAAACTGTGTTTACATCGGTCAACGCGTAACCTTAGGTTAATGCCGGTCAACGCGTTGTGATGAGAGGCAACGTCGGTCAACGCGTAGCTATGAGTCAACCCCAGTCAACATGTTGAAATCAAAGTCAATGCCAATTAACACGTATTTAACGCATCATCAATTCTCGCCAAAACAAGGCACAGATCAACTTTAATACCAAGGATAATCCTAGGGAGTTCAATTGTAATTCAGATACGAATCCCCGATGAAGATAGTTAGTTCAACGTTGACTCAACAACATGAGCTAAAATGAGAAATCAATATACCAGTTTCAGTTCGAGACTTCGACAATGGTCAGACGATAAACGCAAAGCCGGAAGAATTTTAGCTATTCGACATAATACTGAATTGCCTAAAAATTAAAGAAGTCAAGAACTAAAGCCTATTGCAACTCCTTTTACATCAACTAAAGGTTGGGCTTATCACATCCAAAGTATTACAGGCTCTTCTATAAAAGAAACGAGATTGAAAAACTTTGGAGGGGGTATCTGTAGGCGTCAAAAATTACCTATAGGTTCCCACATACTGCTCGAGATAGAGAGAAGATTATTAACATTATTATCCAAGTCAAGGAGGATTATCTGATGCCAGTAAGTGTATGAAGTGAGTTGATGAAGAGTACGAATCAACAGGATAGGAGAATGACAAAAAGACGATTCGATCGGGAGTTATGTTTCACCTACAAAACACAAAGTATCACTCGTGTCTCGTCTATTCCACTTATAATTCACCCATGGAATATTGTAGATCTCTTCTCCTGCTTTTCAACTCATTTTGAATCTTGTCATTCTGAGATTGGATATGAAAGTTAGAGCCAAAACAAAGCCGGTGTGATAGAGCTATTTTGGCTAGGATGCGATTTGAATCTAAAGAATGTTCAAAAGACAAAAGTTGTAGATCTCTTCTTCATCTTTCTAACACATCTTGAATCACCTCATTTTGAGATTAGACGTGAAAGTTAAAGCTAAAACAAAACCGAGACACAACAAGTGTCTCAGCCAGCCGAGACGCAAACTGTGTCTCAAGCCCCGAAAATGTTGTTTTTGCTATTTTTTGCCGTTTCTTTGATGTTAACTTCCCCAATACTAATCCAAAGCTTCTCCAACTGATTTAAAGCTATCTTGGAATGTGGTTAAGTGGTTACAACTGAAGATAAAAGGGAATCGGTCATTCTTATCCGAAAACCAAGCTCCCAAAGCCTATAAATACAGCCTTAGGGCCTTCATTTGTACAGAGCCAAAATTCTTGAACCTTGGTAAAGCCCTATCAAATTGAAGAGTGAGGAGCATGAATTTCAGAGAGGAGGAAGGGATATTAGTGAGTTCTTCAGCACAAGGAGGAGAAAAGTTCGAGAGATCTGCATCACGTTCATCCGTTTTCCTTGAGATCGTATCTAGTTGTGATTCTCGAAAAGAGTGATTATTTTGCTATTACCTAGATAGTCACTTCAATTTCTTGTGTCCTTTGTGAGGCAACGAAATCATTATTTGGATCTAATCAGTTGGTGGTCTACGGATAAACCCCGACATCGGCAAAGATCCCGCGTAAGTAGAAGACCGATAAACGATCTCTCTGTATGTGTTCTTAGGAAGTCATCTATTTTTTCATTATAAGAGAAGTCTTATAAAAAGACTAAATTTTATTTATTTTGAATCATTGTAACGCCTGAAGTTGTACTAGATTTAAAAGCAATGAAACCGATTTCTGATGCGAACAACAGCTTCCATTGAGAAGCTCCAAGGAGAGGGGGCTCACCTGAAGGAGGAGGTTAGCCTCCTCTAGCAGGAAATGTCTGAGAGGGATGGCTGTCTGACTTCTCTAGAGGGGGAGGTTGAGTCCGAGAGGCACCTTAGGGTGACGGCCAAGGAGGGTGCTGAATCGAGTCATCTTTCTGTCGAACAACTGAGATGAGGCCTCGAGGAGGAGCGGTTGACCCAGCAATCATCCACGACAATTGTCAAGGATCTATAGGATCAGTTTACTCACCTGAACTCAGAGCAGTACTGGGAGAAAGTGGTTGATGATTTGTGCCAAGGCCCCTTGGGTAAAACTGAGGTGGCCTTAGCTTACAAGGCTAGTGTCGACTACCTGGCCTCGCTGCTCTCCCCTAGCTCTCGTCTGGAACCTGACCGCCTTTATCCTCCCTGAGTCTCTTGCTTCCTTGACCTCCTAAAGAAGATTGAGGTGAGCTGAGGGGGTTTGGATCTGGCGTTCGATGATAGCAGCAACAACGAGTCAGGGGATGATCCTGGAGAAGACCCTCCTGCTTCCTCTTCTGTTGCTCCTGCTCTTGCTACCCCTACTAAGGACCTCCCAAGCCCTACTCCTAGATCTAGCTAAGAGATCTGATGGCTTATATATTTTTCTTTTCTTCTTTTTGTAAATATCTATATGCTTTGTTGTAAATAGACATGGATACTGTAATGAAGCTTGTAATAGACTTTGAAGCTTGGAATAAAGATTGACTTTGCTCTCATTCTGGAGTCTGCCTTTAATTATTCCTTTTTTCGCTTTATTTGCTTGTAGCTTTGTTCTAGTTAAGAGAACAAGTGTTGATTATTGTGAGTTGGTCATGTTGTGACAAGCTAAGTGTTGAGTGGTAGGGACGAATGTCTCCTTTTGTGCCTTTTGTTAGCGAGATTTCTGGGTCTTTTTGCCGAAGACGGTCGAACGATTGAACTCTATGCCTTGGGTTCACTCATGATGACACCATGGTCTTAAGGTACATTCCTTAGACTTAATTAGACTGCCATGGTCTTTTCGGTAATATGATAACCCTAAGGTTGGGTGCCTAAGACTTACGTGGTGCTTAGGTCTTTTGGCAATCGGACAACCCTAAGGTTGGGTGCCTAGGACTTATGTGGCGCCTAGGTCTTTCGACAAATGACACCCTAAGGTTGGGTGCCTAGGACTCACGTAGCGCCTAGGTCTTTTGGCAATTAGGCAACTCTAAGGTTGGGTGCCTATGACTTACGTGCCTAGGTCTTTTAGAAATTGGACAACCCTGAGGTTGGGTGTCTAGCTCTTACATGGTTTCTAGTTCTCTTGGCAAATGACAACCTTGAGGTTAGGCTCCATACCTTGGTTTACTCATGTTGACACCAAGGTCTTAGGGTATGTGCCTTAGGCTTAATGAGGCTGCCAAGGTATTTTTGGTAAGTGACAACTCAAAAGTTGAGTGCCAAGGTGTTAGTGAGGCTGCGTTGGTCATTCAATCGAAGGCGACCAAATGGTGAGTGTGCCTAAGGTTTATCCTGAGAAGACACCAAGGGCTTAAGATTCCTACATAGATTAGGCACTACGAGAGTGCAAAATAGGAGTCAGTTTCAGAATGATTTCATTTATAATGAATGAAACTGTACAAAAATATTGAAAATATTTTATCAAATGTTCAACATTCCAAGGATGTTGTAGAATTCTCCTGTCTAGGGCCCTTAGTCAATAGGTGCTTGGTCGTAGCTCTTCTAGGACTGTGTACGGGCCTTCCCAGTTAGGAGCTAGCTTGCCTCTCTGAGTGTCTTTGTCGAAAGTAGCTTTGCGAAGGACGTGGTCACCTACGCTGAATCTCCTAAGTCTGACTTTTCTGTTGTAATAGTGAGTGTTTCATTGCTGATTGGTGACCTGGGTCCATAGCACTTTCTCTCAGGTTTCGTCTAGGAGGTCGAGGACAACGTGAAGTCCTTCTGTTCAAGTCCTTGTCGAAGTGTTATAGTCAGATAGTCAGCATGCCTACTTCGACTGGAGTAACTACTTCGGCGCCATAAGCTAGCTAGAATAGAGTCTCCCCGATTGAGTTCTTATGAGTTGTGTTGTATGACCAGAGAATACCAAGCAATTCTTTAACCTAGTTTCCTATAGTTGCGTCCACCTTCTTCTTCAATCCTTAAATGATGCACTTGTTGGCAGCCTCTGTTAGTCTATTAGCTTTAGGGTAGGCGACTGAGGAGAACTTGAGGTGAATGTTGTACTCCTCGCAAAAGCACCGGAAGCCTCCACTATCGAACTGAGTGCCATTGTCAGTCACGAAGGACCGAAGCACACCAAAGTGGCAGATGAGGGACTTTTATACAAAATTGATGACGTTACTTTCACTAATTTTGGGTAGTGGTTCAGCTTCTATCCACTTGGTGAAGTATTCAATCGCCACTACAAGAAACTTTCTCTGTCCTGAAGCTTAGGAAAAGGAACCAGCAAGTCTAGCCCCCATTAAGCAAAAGGTACAGGACTCAGGATGGAAGTTAGTTCTATGGACGTTTCCCATGGGATGATGAGAAAAACTGGCACATCTTGCATTGAGAGACGAGTCATCTTGACTCGGCCAATATAGTTGGCCAGTAGTACCATTGGCGGATGACTTTCTGTACGAGGGTTTGAGCCCTATGGTGGTTTCCACATGTGCCCTCAAGAATCTCACTGAGCACATACCTTGCCTCTGATGGCCGAAGGCACCGCAAGTAGGGTCCTACACCGCTACTTGACTATGACATCTAGTAGAGCTATCCATCGATCATGAGATAGTGGCAAGAGTTCCTCTGGAGATGTCTGGCTTTGGCAGGATCTTGAGGCAAGGTGTCCTGCATTAGATAGAGAGCAATGGGATCTAGCCAACAGAAGATAATAGGTGTTTCGATCTCTATTATGGTCTTTGGTGACTTGGAGATGCTGGGACGTTCAAGGGTATCGGCGTAGATAGGCCCTGAGCTAATTCTTGAGCTTGTCGACCCGAGCTTGGAGAGGGCATCTACCCAGGCGTTGAGAGCATGGGGGACTTGAGCTATTTTGAATTCCAAGAAACTGGTCAAAAGCTCCTTAGCAGCTTAGAGGTATAAGGCCATCCTTTGATCTTTAATTGCATATCGTCCATTCACCTGATGGAAGACCAACTACGAGTCGGCCAATGTATAAGCGCATTCTGCCTTTAGTACTTGTGTCGCTCGGAGGCCAGCAAGAAGGGCCTCATATTCGGCTTTACTATTTGAGGCCGAGAAATCAACAGAGATGGAGTGTTCATGCATCGACCCATTAGGGCTTCGCAGGAGCACTCTAGCTCTACTTTCGGCTTCTCCGGAGGACACGTCAACCTTCAATAACCACCATGAGGCAAACTCAGGCGAATCGGGTTCTAGAGTGCAACTGATCTATGGAGCAGATACTTAGACTACTAGAAGTGCTAGAGGCTCTGGCTAAATTGATGGCAAAGGTGTGTCTGGCTCATTGCTTGGCGAGGTCAACTCAATCAAGAAATTGGCCAAGGCTGGAGCTTTAATTGACGTCCGGGGTTCGAACTGTACATCATGTTCACTGAGTTCAACTGCCCATGTGACCATTCTCTAAAGGTTATGGGACTTCCCAGCACTTTCTTTAGAGGTAGACTTGTCCGTAAGATTATGGCATAAGCCTAGAAGTAACGACGGAGTCTCCTCGCAGTGGTGATGAGGGAGAAGGCAGCCTTCTCTATGAGGGGGTAGTTGAGCTTGCCCGCTTTGAGGATCCGACTCACATAGCATATAGGTTTCTGAATGTTCTCCTCTTCTTGAATAAGAACAGAGCTAATGGCTTTGGAGGATAAATCCATGTACAACAAGTACAATGTCTCTCCTCCTATGGGCTGGCTTAGCAATGGCTTGGTACTCAAGTAAGTCTTGAGATCCTGAAATGACGCACTGCACTCAACCGTCCAAGTCATGCTCTCCTTCAAGTTCTTGCTTTCCCTCAGAGTTTTGAAGAATAGGATGCTCCACATGGTAAATTTGGAGAGGAATCGACCCAGTTCCACAATCTTCCCGTTCACCTTCTAGATATCTTTCAGGGTACACAGCTCGGGTAGTCGTTCGATGGTGGCTATTTTATCATGGTTGATCTCTAGGCCTCTTTGGGTGATCATGATCTCTAGGCCTCTTTGGGTGATCATGAACCCTAAAAATTTTCCCAACTATAAGGTCTCGTCCAGGTCTAATATGTGAGCCGACGCTTGTTTCGACTTCACTAGCAAGTCGTTCACATAAGCTTTTAGATTGTGGCCTATCTAGTGCTTGAAGACCTTGCTAACAAGCCTCTAATATGTAGCCCCAGTGTTCTTCAGACCAAACAGCATCATCTTGTAATAATAAGTGCCTTTGTCGATGATGAAGGTGTTATATATAGGTGCCATGCAGGCAATAATTATATATTGTAACAGGATCTATATGAATATAACATCCTTGTTCAAAATGATAATATGTTATTTTGGTTTGTATTTATCTGATATTTTTTTAATACAGATAAAGTCCTTAGAATGATACTAGACTACCAGAATTTCGATAGTGATCATAATGATGAAGAAATCTAATTAGTTGCTAACGTATATTCTAAAATATTCTTAGTCAATAAAGTATTGAGATAGAACATCATCACTTTAGCAAGACTAATGTATACTCTATTTGTCCTTTTTAAGGATAATGATCCATCTCTTATATCATTGATGTGGAGACATCAGGATACAGTATATAGGTGACTAATTAGTGAATGGGTTGACTGAACGACTCATCGAGAATATCTAGTTGATAATATACTTAAATGTCAAATAGAAGTTCTCAAGTGATATAGTACAAAGTAGTCTCTTGACTTGAGGCATGAGTGCAATATCTTATATGTCAGTATAGGTGTACTTAGACTTTTACCTAATCACAGTTCTCATTGAGTTGTGCATAACGGTTCTTGTTAGGTACATCCCAAGACATAAGTTGATATTGAGATGCCAAGATGAGATTTTTCGCTTCTAGTATAGGAGTTGATGTCATAAGATTGTTTGATATAATTATAGCCTGGAAATCTTTGGCCGAAGTATATAAAATAAACTGAGTGTCAGTTTAATCTTATAGGTTATGAGTTTAATATCAACAAATTCTAATCAAACTATTAGAGTTTGACAATTTACCATACCCTAGGCTTGATAGTTTGACATGGTTTGATGAAGAGACCGGACTGAACGGTATTATCACTGAGTGGTCCTGAAAAAATTGGACAAGCATCTTGAAGACCATGATCACAACTTATACCTGGGTAGTCTTTATGTGTAGCTAGCATCTCTGTTATACTTGTGGATACGATCCACTACCGAGTCTTAAGTTGGTCCATTAAGTCACACCAAACGCGTACTTAAATCCTATGAAATACAATTTATAGATAAATGCGTATGATTTATACGCATATATAATTTTACTGGATACACATAAACAGTTATATGTATCGATAAAATCAGAATGACATGTGCTTAAGAAAATTTTTCCAGAATTTTTTCCATAAAGTTGATTTTTGGTCAACTAGTTGACTTTTTGGCCATATGATGACTTGTTAGTTATGTTAGGTCTCATGTTATGAGCCTACATCTTCTAATATTATTTTGATGATTACAAACAATTCCTAATATTGATTGTCTAGTATTTATGTTTTCTTATTAAGTATTCTAGACAAACAATACGTTGGAGGTTGGATGGATTGAGCCTACACAATCACATCAAATAGAGGTTGGTGGAATAGAGGAATGAAGCCTATGCATACTAGTCAAGATCCAAGTTAAGTTTCTTCCATGTTTACCAAGACAAGCTACAATGAAGATCTATCAAGATTGGGTAAATTAAGTTTAGGTTTTATATAATGTGTGTTAATTCTATAAGCTCAAATATACACACACATTACATTTGTGAATTTTCATTAAAATAGGTGTTTTATGCAAAATACATTCAAATATGTTTTGGACTATACAAACCATGCTAACATCTTTTATTATGTTCATAAAACGATTACACAAGTTTTCCGAACTTGATTTGAGCTAAAATGGCAAAAACAACATATTTGAAAAACATGTATTTTAGCACTTTGAATATTTCTGAGTTTTCACAAATGGTAAGAGCAATTTGAAAAAATTCCTTTTCCAACATGTTCATATTCATGATTTTAAACATTTCTCAAAGTTTTATATTTTTTAGAATTTATTTGCTATTTTTTAAAGCTCTTCAAAGTTGGTTTTTACTCAAAGTTTTATATTTTTTAGAATTTATTTGCTATTTTTTAAAGCTCTTCAAAGTTGGTTTTTACTATTCAATACAGGCTGAAAACCTGTTATCAGTCGACTGATCAGTCGGCTGATGACATCAGTCGACTGATCAGTCAACTAAAGAATATGCCTGGAATCATCAAAAAAATTCTATTTCATTTTGATCAACTGACCAGTCGACTGATGATCCATCAGTCGACTGATAAAGGACGTCAGTCGACTAATGAGCTGGTAAATACCTACAACGGTCAGCTCATCAGTCGACTGATAAAACCCGTTAGTCGACTCAATCGACTGATGCCAACGGTTAGTTTTTCCAGCCTTCTATTTTTTTGTCTTTTTGCTGGATTTGTTTGGGTTTTGTGCCTTGGTTTTTCTTCCTATATAAACCCCTATTGTTCTCATCAGAATCAAGATTTTTGAAGAGGGTTTTAAAGAGGAGTTTAAAGTATTTTAAAGTTTGTTTAAGTTTCTATGTTTGAGTTTACAAAGAGGAGGCTTGTATTTTCAATTGAGGAATTCATCCTCAATCTTATTCAACCTCTTTGTGCTTATAGAGAAGTTTTTCTAACTCTTTTCTCTAGAAATTTTATTATTAATTTTCATATTCTTATTATTGCTAGTTTTCTAATTGAGTTAGATTTTATTTATACTCATCTTATCACACACACCCTATTTGAGCTTGTAGCATTTCATACATCATATATTGGGTTGTGGGTTTGTGATTTGTGAGATTGAGCTTACATTGAGTTCTCATCCAGTTAGAGAACATTTTATTGTAATTGAGCTTTATTGTGAGTTACACGTTGTATCACACTTGTACACCGAGAGGAGTGTGTGGTGAGAGACGGGGTGTAGGCGTATAAAACTGCCTATAGGTCCCTGAACACAGCTCGGCACGGTGATTCGACAAACCAACGAACCATCGGGTGACGTATCTAAACACGAGCGTCAGTCCACAACGCCGAAGCCAAGTGACACGCAACGAAGCGGATTAACGAGGCGACGAGGTTAACGAATCGCACGCAAGCAACGGAATGCATCTATTCGCGTGCGGAATCAAGCCAATGGTTCAAGGAATCAACGAGTCATCCAACCATAGAACGGATTCGAACTCAAACGACGAGGCAGATTTACTGCCAAATCAGGATCCGGACTTCCAAATCATAGTCCAGATCAACAATAAAACTTGGATAAACCACGAAACCATAAAACCAGACAACGGACGACACGGCGAAAACCCGAGGAAAGAGCTCGGCACTAAGCCATCTAGGCGGCTCGGTGAGCCGAGCCACCAAGTGGTGGCTCGGCAACCGAGCCACCAAATGGTGGCTCGGTGGCCGAGCCCCCTCTAAGTGGCTCGGCGGCGCAGCCAAGGTGGGCTCGCACCGCCGAGCCACCCAGGGTGGCATCGGCGGCCCGAGGCCACCGCCATGGTGGCTCGGTGGCCGAGCCACCCATGGGTGGCCGGCCACTGTGCCAAGGCCACAGGTTTGAGTTGCCGTATAAAATAGGCCTCAGGGGGGCTCATTTGGATGAGGGGTTGGAATTTTTGACGGTGAAGCTCTGTCTGAATTAAGATCTAAACCGTTAGAGATTTCGAAGCTTTGAAGACTTGCTCTTTCAGATCCGGTGCTCGGTCGATACGTCGCAGTCTAAATAAGAGGAGTTCTGAGAGGGATCGGATTCTGAGATCTACGCGCGGTTATCCTCCGGATCAAAACTTGGTTTTTGATCCCGAGAAGAGTATCGATTTCGCTTGGTCGATTTCGATTACTTAGGGCTATTATTTCCTTGGTGAAATAATCCCCTCGGCTGTTATTTCCTTCGTGAGATACCACCCGTTATACCGTGTAGATCCGACCGGATCTAGATCGCGCGGTGGTCCACGGATTAACCCCGGCGCAGGCAAAGAACCCACAAAAGCGAGAGACCGCAAAACAGGATCTCACGATTCGTTCGACATAAAAGGAAAGTTGTAATTTTCATTTTCTTTTGATTTCGTTGTAACCGGATCTTATAAAAAGACCGGATCTTTGTAACCGATTAACTGTTATCAAAGAGTGTGCAATGACATCAATGAAGAACACAATTTTTCCCGCGAACAATCTGGCGACCATAGTGGGAGCCACCGATCTCACTGCCGAGATCGTTGCGTCGCAGCCGCGGATCTTAATCCCGGTCGAGGAGGAGGTCGAGTATGAATTCGACCAACAGAAGTTCGAGGAGTATCTGTCATCCTCGTCCGGATCGACCTCCCCTCGCAAGTCCAAGAAGTTCTCCTCCAGGAGAAAGGTACGTTGGTACGAAGAAGTTGAAGCTACCAACGACGATCTCACCCCGATTGACGCCAAAGTTGCGTCGGGTGAGGCTCCACCAACCTCCAACCAGGTCAAGCTAGTTCCTGCCAACTCCTCCATCACCAAAGGAGCGGTGACTCTCTCAAAGAGAGCCCGCTAAAGGCGACGCCAACGCTTAGCCAAAGAATTCGCCAAAGCGATGGAGTCCACCGACGGAATCCGCTACAACACGAATCTGAAGAACAGGAGAGGCAAACAGCCTCAACGAATGATGAATGGCGACTCCTCCAAGCCGCCAACGAACGAATGGGTCTGTGTCAAACGGAACCGTTCAACACTGGAGGAGCGCATTTCCAAGCGCCGCACAATGTCAGCGCAGGCACGGGCTCAAGTCCAAGAGGCCCGTAGAAGGCTACAGAAGGAAGTGGTCAAGAAGCCGCCACCAACCCGCCAAGTATGGAGGCCGAAGTCTGAAGCGGCGATTCAGGCTAAGGCACAATCGTTGCAGCCTTCAACACAAATCCAGCTTCCGGCGAACCAAACGAAGTCGCCGGTAATTCCCATGGCTACTCCGGGAGATCACGCGGAATCATCCCGAAGAAGAAGACCAGTTTTGGAGCGCTTCGGTCCAATTCCCGACGAGAGAGGCAAAGCTCCAGTCCAAGAATGTTTGGGCCCAATGAAGAAGCCCCGAACGACTCAACACGCTGGGGGTCGCCGTCACCTCCAACATGACAAGGAGCTCAAGGTAGCTGCGCGCGCTAATTTGCGCATCGAAGTCCAAGAGCCTGCTGAGAATTTACGCCCAAAAGGGCATGTCTCGAGGCGCGTGACTCTTGAGAGCCCTAAGATGGCAGTTCACCCTCAGAAGGAGACGTTGTCGTCTGATGACGATAACGTTATACCTGAGAAATCGTGCCGACACGCGATAGATTACTCCGACCTTCAAACCGACGAGTTGTACTATCGTGATCGGAGCACAAGGAAAACCAGGAAGAGGAGTCCCCGAGGACTGGAAACTCAATGCCCCTGTTCCAAACTCATTCGGGCAGTATTGTCTGAGTGCAACTGCATCAAGGCGGTCCCCGAAAGAGTTTCGGTTTTCGAAAGGCTCAGTACCGAAACGCCGAAACCAAGGCCTAGGCGTTTCCGACGAAGAAGAAGGATAGTCGAAGACGGAGAATTTCCGAGGGTCACCACCAATATGACCAGCAAAAGGGCATCGACACGGGATAATCCCGAGTTAATTCCGCCAGTACCCCGGTATCTAACTCGTCTACGGTCTGGAGCCATTACACGAGGAACTTATGGTAGGGTTCGGACGAGATTACCGTCAGGAGATGAAGAATCGGATGCCTGCTCTGCGATCGCATCGGATAATACAGTATCCAGCGAGGGACAACCCCGCGAGTCGCTGATGATAAGCACCGAACAAGTGGCCAAGATGCTCGAAGAAGCCATGGCTAAACAGCAGGAGAGCTTCAAGCACGAAATGCAGATGGCCATGCAGAGTATGAGAGAAATGCATGAACAACAAATTCAAGCACTGACGAACCAGCAAGGCGAACCAAGTCGTCGTAACCGAGTTCATCAGGAAGATGAGGATACAAATGAAGCTCATAATGCCAATAATCCTCCCGTCAACGCAGGGGGTGGTAACGAGAATGTTAATCAGAAGCCTCGAGAACAAGATCAATACGTTGATTTCTGCTCAAGAGGTGAAGAAAACAGGCATTCCTTGTCCATATCCAAGAGAATGGGAATCAATCCCATATCCGGCGAAGTTTAATCTAATTAACTTCACGCCGTTTAATGGGATGGGTTCACCTACTCAGCATTTGATTTACTTCAAATCGCACCTGGGTGTTATCTCTGGTAATGAGCCTTTGATGGTACGGTCCTTCGTTGGCACTCTTCGTGGAGCCGCCTTCGATTGGTATCGTCGCCTCAAGCCTGGAAGCGTGAATAGCTGGGACGACATGGAGACAAAATTCCTCGCTAATTTCTTCGACGACGACACTGAGATATCCATCGGAACGTTGCTCGACGAGAAACAAAAGGACGGGGAATTGGTTGACACCTTCGTAAAAAGGTTCCGGAACAAGGCAATGAACTGTCGGGACCCGATCACTGAGGAGTTTATTCTCCAGACTTGCCACAACAACCTCGCATTGGACGTGTTGGAGGCAATGGGAACGGCACCGTCTAACACTTGGAAAGATTTGAAGGTGCGCGGTGAACAAGCCGAACGCTTCCTCCGAAGGAAGAAGGCCGAGAGGAACCTACCGACGGCTAATCCTCTGAACTCAAACTTCGCCTCTCGTGGTAAGGGCAAAGCACCTGCAGCTACTGGTGGTGCTAATCAAACGTCACAACAGCAATCCCGAAGGCAGCAAAAGACTTCGGGTCCGAGACTCCAAAAAGAGTACTCTTTCAAGGACGAAGACGTTCCAGCCATCTTCGAATCCCTCCTTGAAAACAACAAGATCAAGCTACCACCTATCGTAAATCAGGAGGAAGCTGACAACACGACGGATCCAAAGTACTGTGCATACCACAGGAGGGTCCTTCATCCCACCAAGGATTGCTTTACTCTCAAGAATAGCATTCAGACCTTGGTCGAAGCCGGCGTCATAACGCTAAAATAAGCCAAATGAGAACGGTAACACTCCGATAAGTATAAGAGTATAAACTGCTTCTCAAACCTCCGACTGGTATAAGAGGTTAAACTGCTCCCTGATACTCCAACATGTATATGAGTCTAAATTGTTTCATTTCTTTCACGGGAAGTTCCTGGAGAATTTTTATATGTAATATTCTGGATAACCCAGTCATGTAACTGAGTAGTACAATGTCGGACCCAGTTCCACAAGGGAAGCTGGGGGTGGATTATTCATGTATCGGGAAGTTCCCGAAAGAATACCACGGGTGATATTCTTAGGGATAACCCAATCACTATAAAAGTCCCCTCGCCATACGGGACATAGAAACCTGCAAGGTAAATTGAGGGATCAGATCTAGAAAAGGAAAAATCCCATTTTCACCCCTAAAAAGGCGAGTTTGAGGCATCAAATCACACCCTCAACTCTTATATGCGATCCCGCGACTCCATACACTAGATCAAACATGAAATAGATCAAGATTGCGGAGGATTTACCTGAAGAAAAGCCCAAAATTCAATAAAGGCGAGACCTTTAAGGAAACTTGAACCACACGCTCGAGGGGCCTGAGAGAAACTTTTTATTTGGAATTTTTTGGAGATTTCTCAGTCCAAGATTCAAAGGAAAGCCAGATCTAAGACAAATATCAAGGTTTGAAAGAGAATGGATGCTCGAGGGAAGAGAAATCAAGAGAAAAGAGGGAGGGGATGGCCGGCCCTAGAAAGAGAGGAAGAAAAAAAAGAAAAAGAATAAAAAAAAGAACCCCTTTTATAGCCTTGAACCAGATCTGGCTGAACCAGACCAGACCAGGGCTGAACCAGACCAAGCCAGATTGGACCAGAATGAGCCAGGTTGAGCCAGATTGAGCCAAATTGAGCTAAAATGAGCCAAATTGAGCCAGATTGAGCCTGGCTGGACCAGACCAGACCAGAATGAGCCAAATTGAGCCAGATTGAACCAGAATGAGCCAGTTTGAGCCAAATTGAACCAGTTTGAACCAAATTTGAACCAGAATTCAAATTGGAGCTGAATTAAGCATTGAAACGACTTTTGATCAACCTACGGTTCAGTCCTTCACCTATTTAACCCCTCTACCATATATTTGGAAGGGTCGGAGAGATTTTTGAACCCAAATACTGCCTTTTTGGCACTTTTTTTGGGCCGGTTCAGATTATTCGAACCTAAAGAATACTCCAATAAGGTATACGAGTATAAACTATTCCCTCCTCTTTGTTGAGAAGTTTCTGGAGAATATTTTTCTAAAAATATTCTTAAGGATAACTCAACATAACTCCCAGGAGTGTATGAGTATAAACTAGACCTCCCCGCTCCAACTCCTTAAGAGCTTAAACTGTGTAGACTCCAAAATACTTACGAGTGTAAACTGTGTTAAACGCCGGACAACGCGTCACAATGAAGATTCAAAGCCGTCAACCGATGGTCAATTCCATGTTGAAGCAACTAATTCGAGCTAAAAAGCCAGGAAATCAAGAATCGGCTTCAAATTCAAAATTCCGACAGCGGTCAGACAATAAATGCAGCACTGTAACCCTCTCAAACATTCGACAAAGCACCGAATAGCCTGGATGATTGAAGGAATCAAGAATAGAAGCCATTCCAAGAGCCCGTTACACCGATTGAAGGTTGGGACAGTCATATCCAAAGTATTCCAGACTCTTCTATAAAAGAACGAGACTGGAAAACTTTGGAGGGGGTATCTGTAGGCATATAAAATTGCTTATAGGTCCCTTAACACGGCTCAACACGAACTAATGAACCATCGGGCGACGTATCTAAGCACGAACGTCAGTCCACAACACCGAAGCCAAGTGACACGCAACGAAGCGGATTAACAAGGCTACGAAGCTGACGAACCGCACGTGAACGACGGAATGAATCCACTCGCGTGCGAAATCAAACCAACGGTCCAGGGAGTCAACGAGTCATCCAACCATATAACGGACTCGAACTCAGACATCAAAGCCGATTTACTGCCTAACCGGGATCCAGACTTCCAAATCAGGATTCAGAACAAATCGGGGTTCAGAGCAACGCCACAGGCGAACTCGGATGAATCGCGATCAAGTCATGATCAGTTTTGGAATCAAACTCAGAGTCGGATTCATTGCCAAATCAGGAATCAAGTCAACGAATCGATTTCAGACCAATCAACCGCATAACAGAATCACGGGCGAAGCGGATACAAGGACCGAAACAACCGAAAGACGGACGCAAAGCCCGGAGTGGCTCGGCCAAAGCCGAGCCACCCTGGGGTGGCTCGGCGGCCGAGCCACCCTGAGGTGGCCGCCCAGATCTGTGCCAAATGCACAGATCTGGTTGCCTATAAATAGGCGGGGTCATTCATCATTTTGGAGGACTTTTTGGAAGAACTTTTGGAGAGCCGAAACTCTGCCGGATTGAGACCTCATCTTGGAGTTTTTGAAGGCTTGAAGACTTGGATGTCCGGATCCGATTCTTGGCGAGCACCCGCATCACAAAAGGCAGGAGTTCGAGGGGATCGAGATCTCAGATCTACGTTGTTACACTCCGGATCAAAGCTTGGTCTTTGATCCCGAGATTCGAGCGATTGTTTCCTTGGTGAAATAATCCCTCCGGCTATTATTTCCTTGGTGAAATAATACACGTTATACTGCGTAGATCTGTTCGGATCTAGATCGCGCGGTCAGTTTTCCACGCGAACAATCTGGCGACCACAGTGGGAGCCACCGATCTCACTGCTGAGATCGGAGCGTCGCAGCCGCGGATCTCGATCCCGGTCGTGGAGGAGGTCGAGTATGAGTTCGACCAGCAGAAGTACGAGGAGTACGTGTCCTCATCTGGATCAACCTCCCCCCGTAAGTCCAAGAAATTCCAGAAGTTCTCCTCCAGGAGAAAAGTCCGTTGGTGCGAAGAAGTTGAAGCCACCAACGACAACCTCACCCCGATCGACGCCGAAGTTGCGTCGGGTGAAGTCCCATCGGCCTCTAAGCAGGTTAAATCCGCCCTCGAAGGCGTGGTGACTCTCTCTAAGAGAGCTCGCCAGAGGCAGCGTCAACGCCTCGCGAAGCAATTCGCCAAGGCCATGGAGTCCGTTGACGGGGTCCGCTACAATGCGGATCTGAAGAACAAACGAGGCAAACAGCCTCAACATCAAGTGAAGAATGGTTCCTCCAAGCCATCAACGATGGAGTGGGTCCGGGTCAAACGGAACCGTACGACGCTGGAGGAGCGTATCCGCAAGCGCCGCGCATTATCGGCGCAAGTACGGGCCAAAGCTGAAGAAGCCCGTCGGAAGCTACAGAAGGAGGTGGTCAAGAAACCGCCATCAACTCGTATGGTTTGGAGGCCGAAGTCTGAAGCAGCGGTCCAGACCAAGGAACAACAACTGCAGCCGCCGAAAGTTCAAACTACAGCGAATCAACCTAAATCGCTGGTGATTTCTGCAACTACTCCGGGAGATCATGCCGAATCATCCCGAAGGAGAAAGTCAATTTTGGAGCGCCTCGGTCCACTTCCCAAAGAACGAGGCAAAGCTCCAGTTCAAGAACGGTTGGGGCCAATGAAGAAGTCCCAAACAATTCAACATGCTGGGGGTTGCCGCAACCCTCAACATTTGGAGAAAATCGTGGCACCCAAGCGCACAACTTTGCACATCGAAGTGCAGGAACCCGCTGAAGATTCACACCCACAAAGGCGCGTTTCGAGGCGTGTGACTCTTGGAAGCCCAAAGAAGGCAATCCAACCTCAGATGGAAACATTGTCATCTGATAGTGATAGTGTTATACCTGAGAAATCATGCCCGCACACGATAGGTTACTCCGACTGTCAAAATGACGAGTTGTACTATCGTGCTGGGGGTACGAATAGAACCAGGAAGAGGAGTCCCCGAGAACAGGAAACTCAATGCCCCTGTTCCAAACTCATTCGGGCGGTATTGTCCGAATGCAACTGCATCAAGGCGGTCCCCGAAAGAGTTTCAGTTTTTGAAAGACTCAGTGCAGAGACGCCAAAACCCAGGCCTAGGCGTTTTCAACGAAGAAGAAGAATGATTGAAGACGGAGAATTTCCGAGGGTCACCACCAACATGACCAGCAAGGGGACATCAGCACAGGATGATTTCGAGTCAATTCTGAGAGCCTACCGGCCTAGAACCCGTCTGCAGTCCGAAACCATAGAGCGAGCAACCTATGGTAGGGTTCGGACAAGACGCCCTTCAGAAGATGAAGAATCTGATGCCGGCTCCGCAGTCGCATCAGATAATACGGTATCCAGCGAGGGACAACCCCGCGAGGCACTTATGATAAGTGCGGAACAAATTGCCAAGATGCTTGAAGACGCCTTAGCTAAGCAACAGGAAACCTTCAGGTTCGAAATGCAGATGGCCATGCAAAACATGAGAGAAATGCATGACCAACAAATCCAAGCACTGACAAACCAGCAAGGCGAACCAAGTCGTCGTAACCCGGTTAATCTGGAAGACGAGGATACGAATGAAGCTCATAATACCAATAATCCTCCCGTCAATGCAGGGGGTGGTAACGAGAATGCTAGTGAAAACACAGATGAAAATCTGAAAATTAAAAATCTCGAGAGCAAAATCAATACATTGATTTCCGCTCAAGAGACGAAAAAGACGGGCATTCCTTGTCCATACCCAAGAGAATGGGAATCGATCCCATATCCGGCGAAGTTCAACCTAATTAACTTCACGCCGTTTAATAGGATGGGTTCACCCACTCAGCATTTGATTTACTTCAAATCGCACTTGGGAGTCATCTCTGGTAATGAGCCTCTGATGGTGCGGTCATTCGTTGGCACTCTTCGCGGAGCCGCCTTCGATTGGTATCGCCGCCTCAAGCCAGGTAGCATGAACAGCTGGGACGATATGGAGACTATGTTCCTCACCAATTTCTTCGACGACGACACCGAGATATCTATCGGATCGTTGCTCGATGAGAAGCAGAAAGACGGAGAGTTAGGCCGAGCCACCTCGGGGTGGCTCGGTGGCCGAGCCACCTTGGGGTGGCTCGGCCATGAGCCGAGCCACCCCAAGGTGGCTAGGCACAGTGTCGGCCACCCCGAGGTGGCCGACAGTGGCCAGAGGTGGCCGACAATTCCCTTTTTGCAGCCACTGTCCTGAGAGCCTATAAATAGGCCTAGAGATGTTCATTTTCAGGGGTCGAACTTTCAAGAGCCGAAACTCTGCCGGATTGAAGAGTGAACTCGGAGCTTGAAGACCAGAAGACTTGCACCATTCAGATCTGATCCTCGGCGACCATCCACGTCAGAAAAGGCAGGATCTCGAGAGGAAGAAAGAACAGATCTGAGATCTACACGAGACTACACTCCAGATCTAAGCTTGGTCTTAGATCTCGAGATCTGAGCGATTATTCCCTTGGTGGATTAATCCCTCCCGGCTATTATTCCCTTCGTGGAATAATACCCGCATACTCGTGTAGATCCGACCGGATCTAGATCGCGCGGTGGTCCACGGATTAACCCCGGCGCAGGCAAAGAACCCACCAAAGCGAGCGACCGCAAAACAGGAGCTCGTGATTTGTTCACAGAGGAGAGTTGTAATTTTTCTTTATTTTCTTTGATTTAGTTGTAACCGGATCTATAAAAGACCGGATCTTTGTAACCCAAGATGACAATCATATCAATGAAAAAGAAAACAGTTTTCCACGCGAACAATCTGGCGACCACAGTGGGAGCCGACGATCTCGCCAACGAGATCGATGCGTCGCAGCCGCGGATTGCAATCCCGGTCGTGGAGGAGGTCGAGTACGAGTTCGACCAAGCCAAGTTCGAGGAGTACGTGTCCTCGTCCGGCTCTATCTCCCCCCGCAAGTCCAAGAAGTTCTCCTCCGGGAGAAAAGCTCGTTGGTTTGAAGCTGCTCGGGAAGCCCACGAAGCTCTCAACCCAACTGACGCCGAAGTTGCGTCAAATGAAGTTCCACCGACCTCCAATCAGGTCAACCCAACTCCCGCCAACGCCTCTACTGTTCAGGGCGTTGTGACTCTCTCAAAGAGAGCCCGCCAGAGGCGTCGTCAACGCCTTGCGCGGCAATTCGCTAAGGCGATGGAGTCTACGGACGGATTCCGCTACCACGCGGAGTTGAAGAACAGAAGAGGCAAACAGCCTCAACCACCAATGAATGGCGACTCTTCCAAGCCGCCAAAGAAAGAATGGGTCCGCGTCAAACGGAACCGTTCGACACTCGAGGAGCGCATTCGCAAGCGCCGCGCGATGTCAGCGCAGGCACGGGCTCAAGCTCAGGAAGCCCGTAGAAAGCTGCAAAAGGAGGTGGAGAAGAAGCCACCACCAACACGACAAGTCTGGAAGCCTAAGTCTGAAGTGGCGACTCAGGCCAAAAAGCAACCAGTGCAGCCTTCTAAGGAAGGTCAAACTCCGGCGAGTCAACCAAAGTCGCCGTCAATCCCAATAACTTCTCCGGGAGATCATGCAGAGTCATCCCGCAAGAAGAAACCAATTTTGGAGCGCCTCGGTCCAATTCCTGACGTGAGAGGCAAAGCTCCAATTCACGAGCGTTTGGGCCCGATGAAGAAGCCCAGAACGACTCAACATACTGGGGGTCGCCATCACCTCCAGCATGACAAAGACCTCAAGGCAGCTGCGCGCACCAATTTGCGCATTGAAGTCCAAGATCACGCCGAAAATTCACGCCCAAAAAGGCATGTTTTGAGGCGGGTAACCTTTGAAAGCCCAAAGAAGGCAAGTCAACCTCAGATGGAAACATTATCATCTGATAATGATTGTGTTGTACCTGAGAAGGCGTGCCCGCACACGATAGGTTACTCTGACTGTCAAAATGACGAGTTGTACTATCGTGCTGGGGGTACGAATAGAACCAGGAAGAGGAGTCCCCGAGAACGGGAAATTCAATGTCCCTGTTCCAAACTCATTCGGGCGGTATTGTCGGAATGCAATTGCATTAAGGCGGTCCCCGAAAGAGTTTCAGTTTTTGAAAGACTTAATGCGGAAACGCCAAAACCAAGGCCTAGGCGCTTCCAACGAAGAAGAAGGGTGATTGAAGACGGAGAATTTCCGAGGGTCACCACCAACATGACGAGCAAAGGGACATCGGCACGAGAAGATTTCGAGTCGATTCTGAAAGCTTCCCGACCTAGAACCCGTCTGCAGTCCGGAACCATAGAGCGAGCAACTTATGGTAGGATTCGGACAAGACGCCCTTCAGAAGATGAAGAATCTGATGCCGGCTCCGCGGTGGCATCAGATAATACAGTATCCAGCGAGGGACAACCCCGCGAGGCCCTGATGATAAGTGCGGAGCAGATGGCCAAGATGCTTGAAGACGCTTTGGCTAAGCAGAAAGAAAGTTTCAAATTTGAGATGGAGATGGCCATGCAGCAGATGAGAGAAATGCATGACCAACAGATCCAAGCATTGGCGAACCAACAAGGCGAGCAGAATCATCGTAACCCGATTAATGTGGAAGATGAGGATACAAATGCTCGTAACACCAATGATCCTCCCGTCAACGCAGGGGGTGGTAATGAGAATGCTGGCGAAGAAACCGGCGAAAACCTGAAGATCAAGAACCTCGAGAGCAAAATCAACACACTAATTTCCGCTCAAGAGACGAAGAAAACAGGCATTCCTTGCCCATACCCAAGAGAATGGGAATCGATCCCATATCCGGCGAAGTTTAATCTAATTAACTTCACGCCGTTTAATGGGATGGGTTCACCTACCCAGCATTTGATTTACTTCAAATCGCATTTGGGGGTGATCTCTGGTAATGAGCCTCTGATGGTGCGGTCATTCGTCGGCACTCTTCGCGGAGCCGCCTTCGATTGGTATCGCCGCCTCAAGCCAGGCAGCGTAAACAGCTGGGATGACATGGAGACCAAGTTCCTGGCCAACTTCTTCGACGACGACACCGAGATATCTATCGGATCGTTGCTCGATGAGAAGCAGAAGGACGGAGAGTTAGTCGATACCTTCGTCAAAAGATTCCGGAACAAGGCGATGAATTGCCGGGACCCGATCACCGAGGAATTCATCCTCCAGACCTGCCACAACAACCTCGCGTTGGACGTGCTAGAAGCAATGGGGACAGCACCATCCAATACATGGAAGGACTTGAAAGTCCGGGGAGAGCAAGCTGAGCGATTCCTCAAGAGGAAGAAGGCGGAAAGAGGCCAACCGGCGACGAGTGTTCCAAAGCAAAACTTCGTCCCACGGGGGAAAGGTAAGGCACAAGCTAATGCAGTTGATGCTAATCAAACCTTTCAATTGCAACCACAGCAACAGCAGCCACAGCAACAAGCACCCCAACAATCTCGAGGACAATGGCAACAACGGCCTCAGAAGCAGAAATCTGCGGAGCCGAGGTTTCCTAAAGTGTACTCCTTCAAGGATGATGAAGTTCCCGGCATCTTCAAATACCTGTTGGAGAACAACAAGATCCAGTTGCCGGCGATCGTGGATCAAGAAGGGGCCAGCAAAGTGACGGATCCAAAGTACTGCGCGTACCACAGAGCGGTCCACCACCCTACGAGATCATGCTACCACCTCAAGGACAAGATCCAGGCGTTAATCGACGTAGGAGTCATAACCCCGAAACCAGCCAAGAATGTGGGGGCCAACGCAGTGTCAATCAGTTTTGGGTCGGTGCCTACAACTTGGTTCGAGCCAAAACGCGTCACCAAAGTCGGGATGAAGACGGTGAATGACGATCCGCACGGACAGCGCCAAAAGGGACTTGTGCCGCACACAACCCCAAATGGCGAAATCCTTTGGGTTCATCCAGATCTGATTGGAGATGAACAATGGGCCGGTTCGTCATCCGGGAGGAAGTCTAAAGGAAAAGGGAAGTCTTGTTATGGAGTCTCTGCTATCCCAGGGGAAGATGACGAAAGAATCCCCACTTTCCCGCTCTCTGAAGAAGAACAAGAAGTTTTTGCGACACGGAGCGGAAATGAGTATCACTACAATTATCCGCCACCTAGTGAGCAGGGGGTGAACAAACACGGACCAGCCAAAACTCTCACAGAGATGGGGGTGATTACAAGTCCCACACCGGGTAAAAAAGCTCTACGACAGCCGGTGAATAAACCAAAGGAGAAGAATCCCCAGGAGATGCAAAATCCGAAGCAGT